>NC_091821.1:319012891-319187891 GCF_038994185.2 Dermacentor albipictus | reverse complement strand
ATTTTCAAACGTATGACCTGTCAGTCGAACATGTTCATATAATGGAAGGTGTGGCAAGCTGTTAACGTGTGCTTTGTGGTTATTGAATCTGACACGAAAAGATGTGTTGGTCTGACCGATATAATGCATATGACACACTGAACATTCAAGCAGATAGATGACGTTAGTGCTGCCGCAAGGGAATATATATATATATATATATATATATATATATATATATATATATATATATATATATATATATATACACACACACACACACATAAACGAGAGAAGAAGGGAAACAGGGGGGCTCGATTTTCATTACCCATAACCATATACGCGTAAAGCCAACAGACAATGAAGTCAAGGAAAGCACCGGGGAAATTAGCTATGGCTGAAATTTAAATGTAGAAAATAATGAAGAACAGGGAAATGAAAGAGGACGAAAAGATAACTTTGCACCTGTGGGAACTAAGCCCACAGCTTCCGCATTAGGCGTGCGTTGAAATACCAATTGTGCTACGGCGACGGCTATCGATCCGTCCAGTAACTTGGGTATTTACGTTGACTAGATCTAGCCTTGGGATAGTTGGCCAGCGCCACTCAGGGCCGTGGTGGGCGGATCTGGAAGAACCTTTTCTTGCCCGGTGGTGTGAACATGTGAGCTTATGGGAGAAGACACGGGGTTAATAAAGCCCTCGCATGTTACCTAATGACTTCAGGGATTGTTCAACTCGTGCGCTCATTCTCGTAGCGCATCAGCGGATACAACTGCTGACGAATACATCGCAGTTGTTGAAGGTGTGATGGGGTAATCGTAACTGATCACCGACGACGCCTTAAAAGTCAGATATGGCGGAAACGGCGCGAATGTCAACGAAAGCAATAGTGCTGAACTTCCTGTAAACAAACCAAGAAGTTGAATGGCAAGGGAGGCAATAGCGGCATTCGACATCGGCAGTTTTACTTTGCGTGGCTCCTGCGTTTCGCTACGGAGGACGCCGTGAAGGTTGGCTGCGGTCGCACATTCTGCCAAAGTGCGCACAGAACAGTTCACGGCGTATTTCAGGAAGTCTCCCTTGAATTCAGGTTGAGTAAAGGTGTCGTTTTCTTTAAGGTACTTAGCCTGATCCACTATGAGCTGCATGGTGCGCGACCTTTACAACGAAGTGACCTAGATAAAGAAAAATTTCGCAGGGCCTGATTCCTTCTTTATAAAAGCGTTCGACTGTACGTTTCTTGTGAAAGTGGCTCAGCCAGCTCTTCTTGTACTACTTGTATTTTTGTTCGATCTTTCACTTTTTCCTTTCCAGTTTTTGGTCAGGCATCACTTACGAAGCCCGCTCTTTCCAAAGGGTCTGGCCACGTCTGCCCACCTACCCAGCTGGCGAAACGGGCCGCAGAAGAGCGGTGAGGGGCGCCCAGGCGCGCTGCCCCCTTCCAGGGGTGCCGCCCAATTGGCGGCCGCCTGTTTCGCATGCAGGACGAAATGCCGCTGCACATACGGAAGACGTTCATGAAAAGTTGTTGGCACGCCGTCGCATTTTCCCGCATGTTAACGGAATGGAGCAAAATTGGTGCTCGTGTCAGAATGTCTAATATAAGCGAACATGGCTGCCTAAAGTTTATAGTCAACAATTACGACCAGTTATTCACTAAAGGAGTACCATGCTTTAGTTAAGTAAGCGTCATTGGTCCTACAAATTCTCAATTTCACCAACGAGAATAATGTATTGTAAAGAAGAAGATAAGCTTAACAATGTTGGTGTGTTTTACGGATTGCAAAAAAGCATTCACTGAATCACCAAATTTAAATGAATGGAAAATTTTGCATGCGCAATTTAGCAAATGTGTAATTTTGGCTCTTCCATGTTCTCGCTGTTTTTCCTTCCTCTTTCTTGTTCTCAATGTTCATATTAGGACGATAACGTTCGTTGCAAAGACGATTTATCATGTGGTTCCTGGCAGGAAGGTGATTTAACTCAGCACAGTGCGCTAGCTCACAATGTGCCGAGTGTTCTATTTCATGTGTGCAAGAAAAAGCTTTCACACACCTGCCAACACGTTGCAAAAAAAGAAAACGCAACGAAAAAAAAAGCAAATCCAGCGCACATCTTCGAATTTATGTAGCAGATCTTGCTAAACGGTTAACCAAATGCTATAAATTTGCCTATTCCATTTTTGCATCTTTGACGTAAATGATACTGGCGCGCGCGCACTCGCACTCCCACAGTGTGACACACGCGACGATCATCTCAAAGAGCTAGTTATTGTTGGCAACGATTGAACTATACGTGCGATTGTGGCCTAATGGTTGATAATGAGCGTGCGTGCGTATGTGCAAAAAGTAAAAAAGAAAGAAGACTGGCCGAATGGCAAGAGAATCGGGCTGCTGTGGCGGGGGATTAAAGTTCAATCCCACCATCGGGAACGTAATCCTTCTTAGTGGGAGTGACACTTTTGTTTCTTGCGCAGAACTTCCGGTTCACTTCCTGAGACGACCGGGGACGAAATTCAATATAAGAAAAAGATAGTACAGTACAAAATTCATGTGTTTCATTATAGATATGATATCAAAGCATAAGTTTAGTTACAAGTTGAGTTACTGAAGTGTCTGGAATAATTACAATTAATTAGAAATCACTGGTTACCGCACACCAAAGCACAGAATCGTAGACCCGCCACGTGAGCACCACTTTGGCGAAATTCCTGGAAACCCACAAGTAGAAACCGGAAGTAATGACGTGACTAATGACGTCACACACAAGAACGTGGCGTGATATTTAACCGGCTAATTAATGGAAAAACAGTTGCTTGGCATAGACTGAACATCTACCTGGCAAAGTGGGCGTGACTTCACTCTTTACTCTCTCGCTTCTCCTCTCCCGGCGCTCACCTGTTCGGTCGCTCGCAACAGCCGCGCGCGCGCGCTCGTTACATGCTCTGACGTCAGCACCGGAGAGGGCACGTAAGGTGCGCTTCGGGCGCCGCTCGCTAGGGGGCTATGCCACGCCAGGTGGCGCGCGCTGCGCTTCCTTCTCGCCCGCGTATCGCGATAGGAAAAAGACGATCGCTCGCTTAAGCTAAAGAACACCAACGCCGAGGTGCGGGCGACACTAAGAGACACCCAAGTCAAAGATTAGGGTCGCCTACCGTTCTTAAAATTCTTTAAATGTATTTTTTTATGTATGAGCTGTTCGGCAGCATCCAGCCACGGTCAGGAAAGCCCGAAATTATTCGCAAAGAAAGCTTCGCTATCAAAAATTGAAAACAGCGTTAAGCAGATCTGCTGATGGTCAGGCTAAAAACGAATCACGCTTGTTGCATGCGAAAACATCAAATAATTTCTTGCCATATTTTTCAGAAACTCTTTTATGCCGTCGAGATGGAAATGAAATATTACTTCCAACAGAATAGCGAGTAAACATTTACGCAGATAAATGCTCAATCAAAGCAAAAATAGCTCCCATCGCCGAATGAGCACACTATTCCAAGGGTCCCAGTGTGAAATGCCGGCAAAAAGCTTTGCCCACGGAACAGCTACAATGGACACTTCCGTCGTACTGATGACTTGTGAAAAATTAAATAAAAAAAATCTGATAAACAGTCTAATTTCAAGCCTAATTTAGGCAGCTGATAACAAATCTACAATGTGAATGCACCACAATGACAAACGGCTGTTTACCGTCGGCCGAATCGTTAACCACGTTATAGAACAAACCGAAAGAAGTCCCGAATAAGCCTAAATGGCGTGAGGAAACGCAAGAGTATGAACTTAAGGCATCTCAAAACTATCTCTCAGCGACGCAGCATACTTACCACACGATTTCTCTATTTATTTAAACGAAAGAACGGTCCACATGCTGGACGATAAGCAGAACTCACGAGGTGCGCTGCACCTTACTTACTTCAATCGCGCCACTTACGACACCATAATTTTCAGCTTGCGTGCAGGTGTCATATAGCAGCTCTCAAAATACGTGACTGAGCGCGTCACTGCTACGAAACGACGAGCGTTCCAATCACTGCGCATTCGCGGGCAGTGCCTGCCAACTGAAAGGTGCCCGACTGCGTGACACGTCACGCATTCTTAGACAAACAGAGAATGGGGCGGAGCGAACAAAATAAATAAATAAATAAACAAAGGCAAACAACTGCTCTAACGAGCAAAGTGCACCTGTCCTTGCTTCCTTCAATGCTCAGAAAGGCAATCGCAAACTGTTCCCGCCGGATGCGAGAAACAGCGTCACTAAAGTTAAAAATAAAGGAAACCTATAGATAGGCCCGTAAACGGAAGGCGAGGAGAAGAGCCGGTCTGAAAGGCGCAGAGGCGGCACGTTTCCTCGGCAAGCGAAAAACGGATGTGCGCGTCCTTCCGTGTCATTCTCGTGCCGGAGCCGCGTGTCGGCAAAGCGGTTCGGCCCTGAAATGTCGAAGCGTCAAATTCGTCACGCACGGTTCAATAAGTGGCGCCTACTTGCATATGTGCCTTTTGTTTCTCTGCTGAACAGCACGATGTCTGCCAAGCATCACGTGATGTTAAAGCTCCCAGGAAAAGTGGAAGAGTTGTGCGAGCAAGACGAGATGTTTGCTTCTTAATGCAAACAGTGCTATTTTCATTGAGGCTAAGAAACTAAGAAAGACTTGATGGTTACAACAACCTTCAAGGCGCGAAGTTGCATCGATGTCCGGCTTTCAATGCGGCGGTCGGCCTCGATAGCGCACATCGTTCAGTAAGATTACGTGCAAACAGAAAGTATAAGAGATCGATCAAAATTTTTCTTTTTCCTTTTTTTCCTAGCTGGCTTTCTCTAACATTTGGGACTTCAAGAAAAGGACACCAATGCACACCGAGCAGCTTTCCCCGGTTTGGCTTGCGTAGAATTTGTATTGGTTAGTTTTATGACATTATGATGGTGCACGCTGTGGAGGCTGGAGATACTTCCTGCAGTGGCTGTGTCCGCACTTAGAAACAGTTTGATGTTTTTGATCGTAATTGTGCGAAACTGTTCTTTATAGAGACTCAGCATTGAATGAAAAACGTTTTAGTCCTTAGAAACAAACTGCGGTATACGGATATCTAATGCGTTGTGTTAGACCAATTTGTTTTTCACTGCGTTTCTTTCCGTTTTTTTTTTATTGGCAGCCCATCAAGGCAGCCTCACGTGCACGCTCGCGCGAGCATACGCCTATGGTACGGAACTCGCGGAGTGACACATCTTCGTCACCGAACTTCTTGCGTAGCTTCCACAGCGTTGCACCTGATGTCTGAAACGGAGTATAGCTTGTACAAAATGGTAAATATCAAATGAAATCGTCCTATTTCCCAGAAAGAAAACATTCTGGAGAAATTAATTGGCTAAAAACTGTTATGAACAGCTTGGCTAGACCAACGAACCCTTTTCAAAGCAGTTGGGACTTAACTAGACTAACTAAAAAGTATAATACATAATATCGTAAAATAAAGTAATGAAATGTCTTTTTTTTAACATTTCCTAATACTAATGCACTGAATAGATGAAATAAAAAATTACTTATGTCGGTCCATCATATGAAATAACATGTCATTGAAAAAAAAAATGCATAGACACCAGAAAATAAATAGTAAAATGTGAAATACAACCATAAAAAGAACCATGATTCAAAAGAACGAAATATCACAGAAATAATGCACAATCTCGATTTTCTTGCTATGTTTTTTGTGTTATACAAAGTACAATAAAGTCATAAAGGTACAAGCAGAAAAAAGATAAAGATAAATTTTCCAATGTCTCATGACAGCAAAATTATTTCATATTTACAAAAAAAAGAACCGCAGTTCCTTTAGTAAGAAGTTGCTAACATGGCTATATTTATTGAGGATCATCGGCAAAATGTATTGCAGCGTTTGTAATTTGTAATTATTGAGAAATCTTTGAACAAGCCAGATATCAGTGCTTCTTGTTCTTGAGGTAACATCTCTGGTACTTAGACGTGTAGTATCATTGTTAAATTGTTTAGAAGAATCAGAAGTACCAGGATCGCAGAATGCGAAAAACGTACATGTTTTCTACTTTAATAATATTATAATGCCGGCACGTAAGTTGCGTTGATGAGAGATAATCTAGCTTAGCTACGTGCCTTATGACTTCCTTCTGTAACGTTTGAAGTTTTAATATACTAGCTTTTGAAGTGGTAGCCCCCACCAAACTGCAGTAATTTATGCAAGACAAAAAGAGGGCGTGGTATATATGCAATTTCACTTTCGTGGGTGACATATATCGACAACGAGCTAGTACACCAACTATACTACAGGCTTTTTTTACAAGTATTAACGATGTGTTGGTTCCGGCTTAGGTTTGAAGAAAATGTGACATCTAAAAATTTATGTTCATCGACGGAAAGAATATTTCCGCCGGCATAAACTAAAGATTGCGTTGACTGGATTTTTTTTTGCTCGGAATACGATCGCTTTTGTCTTTAATGGATTAATTTTTATTAAGTTTATGGTAGACCAGAAGATGTGTTTGTCTAATAATTTATTGCACCGAATAATTAATTAATTTACTTCAGGGCCTGAGAAAAGCACGCTTGTATCATCTGCATATTTAACAAAGCTCACACTGGGGTCAATATTGACAATGTCGTTGATAAAAGCATTAGATAACAGTGGACCCAGTATGCTTCCTTGGGGAACACCACTGTGTACAGGTAGGTACGATGACTTTTGATTACCTAATTGAAGGCATTGCTTTCTGTTCTGTAAATGTGATGTTATCAAAGCAAGTGCCGTATATATATATATATATATATATATATATATATATATATATATACGCACACACACTTGGTTACTGTCTTCATCCTTAAACAGCACGGTTACCCTATTTCTTTTCATATCTTCTGGAAAACCTTCTGACTCAAGTATGAAGTTAAATATGTGACTCAGGGCTGGAGTGATAAACTTCGAGATATTTTATTAGTTTTTATTTGCATGTTGTCAATGGCCAGCGCCTTCCTGTTTTTTAGATTCATAAATGTCGTGTAAATTTCTTGTTGATCTGTTGGTGGGAGAAAAATGCTATCAGGGTATTTATTTCCTGTTGTAGTTATGACTGAGTCTGTCAATGAAGATGTACTTCCTGATATGCCATCATCAACAAAATTATTGTTCAGGTGATCTGCAAGCTCTTTACCAGAAAGTTCAAGAGTGTCAACAGAGAGCTTTGCCGGTGTGACGTCCCGCTTTCCACGACTAAGGACATCCTTAATTAACCGCCATACCCCGTCAGGTGACTGACTTGCACTTTCAGCAAACGTTTTCGTGTAATAAGCTGTTTTAGCTTGCTTGAGTTCCCGATTCAACTTGTTCCAAATTGTCAGATCAGTCGGTACTCTTGAGTTCAAGAATATGTTGTAAAGTTTATTCTTTAACCGTATCATATTAGCGAAAGATGGTGTCACGCATGGTTTACGTATCCTTTTTGACAATTGCACTAGCTTGAACGGAAAATGTATGGCGTATATCTGAACAAATATAGCAATACAATTTTATACACTTCATTCGCATTAGTTATGTTAAAAAGAAGAAACCAGGAATATTCGCTAATGTCCTCCTTAAAAGATTCTATACTTTCGTTTTACATAGACTGGATTATGTACGGTTCTTGAAAAGTACTCTTAGCTTTTGTCTTGTGGGAATAACACATCAATACCCGACGATGATCACTTACATCTGATGTTATCGTTCCACATTGAAATATACCGGCTTCGATATCTCTTATCAGTAGGTGAAGGCACGAGACAGAAGATGATGTGACATTTGTGGCTGTAGAAATAACATTCATAAATACAGTACAGTTGAGTATGTTTCTAAAATCGGTGGTGATGGCGTTCTTATTCGTGATAGTGATATTAAAATCTCCACCACAAGCGAGTGTAAAATTGTTAGACGATACATAACACAAGCATTGGTCAAAAAAGTCTACGAGCACACTGGAAGCTCGGTACCTGCGAGGGCATCGGCTAGCGGGAAATGCGCGCCAGAAGTCGCGACTCTGCATCGGGTGGTGGAGGATAAATAACGTGTGCGCCTATGCCCTCAGGCAAGCGCACCTTTAATTAAGTACGCGGAACGATGCAGCACAACATTTCGCCCGATCAATACGTTTTAAAATTTCCTTAATGCAAGTCGGAAGAATCAGAAACGGGTTTGAGAAAGGTCCACTCGACTGCTGCCTCGGGCTCCAGGTAGACACGCAACAACAATCGTGGGCTCCTGGCGCGTCCGCCCGCGCCTTCGATCGCATTCGAACGAGGCTCTGCGGAGCGCAGCGCCCTGCAACTAAGCTTCACACAGCGAGAAATCGCGAAGATGCCGGGCCATCGAAGGAGAGGTCACAGAAGCACAACCACGCGGAGCGTCAAGCGTGCCGAGCTATAAAGGTTCCTCGTGCCCCACGATAGACCTCGACTTGTAAGCTTCTGCCGCACGACCGCACTGAAGGCGCGCACAACAAACTTCCTTTCCTCCGCGCCACATAATTTTTTTTTTTTTGCTGACGGCTTGGCGTTTGTCACACTGAGAGATAGAAAGGGATGGAAGAGGGAGACAGACACACACAGAGAGAGAGAGAGAGAGAGAGAGACCTATACTTCTTAAGAAGTATCCAGCGGCTGTCCAGCAACATAAAGATTCGCATTCAGTATACCTCCCATAAACGAGGCGAATGCTCTGCCACTGGACCATCAGTGTGCGCAAAAACACAGCGAGAGATCAGTGCGGGCGCTACACCGGGACACTCGAAAACATAAAATTAGCGAATGATATCGTGAACCCAGATGTTTAGGTGCACATTTACAGTTCAATTATCGAAACAAAATGAGAAGTTATTCGTGAATAATAAAGGTATACTAAAGATTAGAAAAATAATTTGAGGTTAATGGTCAATTACCCTTCTGCAGCGTTAAAAGCGTCACTCTTACTGCGAGAACAGGCTTGGTAATAAGCCAGGAAAGACGCATACACGAAAGACGGGTGGCGACGCCGCCATGAATTTCGCGCACTA
Source organism: Dermacentor albipictus (assembly GCF_038994185.2). Lineage (NCBI taxonomy): Eukaryota > Metazoa > Arthropoda > Arachnida > Ixodida > Ixodidae > Dermacentor > Dermacentor albipictus. The sequence continues at coordinate 319,178,862 of NC_091821.1, read as the reverse complement.
GCTCACCGTGACGTCATGGATTTTTACAGCTTCTGTTCGCGTCTCTAGTTAAGCCTCTGTGGATAAAGGTTGACTGCACTGCATTCTAGAAGAATCAAAGATCGAACTCTGCAGGTCTCAAGAAGTTTTACAAAGGCACAATGGCCACAATACGAAAAGATATGGTTGAATCCGCGACGTCACACCGACGTACGGGCGCTAGGGCTCCCGTGCAATGTATAAAAAGAAAGAAAAAACATAGCAACCGGAAAGCAACATAGCATCTTAACCAATGCAGAAGTCAAATGATGTAGCAGAAAATTCATCTCTCTACCTGATCCCACAGATAGAGTTAATCTATTCTACAGCAAACGGTACAGAACTTACGTCATTCTCCAATCTGAAGTTCGCACTCCATGTGACTTTGTTACACATTAAGCACGAAAAGTAAGCGCAAGAAAGTTAAATAACCAAGAGAACCGCTAGACCACTCATATATCGAGCATACGTACGTAAATTACCTGCCTCAGGAGGCTCTCGGCGGTGCATAGTGGTTTCGGAGTTTCTATAAATTATTACTGCTCTCGGAAAACTATTGAGCCAACAAGAAAAGTAAAGTTATGCGGCAAGGCTTCGTTTCTAGTTACATCAAGAAATTTGCTTGACTTTATGTCCAAGTACTTTTTAAACGTTCAGAGAACAATGTTAGTTCGACAATGAAGGGGCACATCCCGTCGTTATGAGACAATGACCTTTTAACGCTATTCGTAACAAAGCACACCAATACTGTGTTCGTGATAACACCCCCCAGTTAGTACTCTGTGGTGTGCGTTATTTCTATTAGTTTTCATTTTCCTGTGCGATTTAGAGTCAGAAGCTGCAAGTTACTTGTATTCTTGCTGGCAGAATAACCAAGTTCCCTGGAATGCTTCCAGTATCTCAAACGAACGTCTTCACACATTCCATCGCCACTCATGGCCGTCACAGTCATTAGTGGCGCTGGCTAACACTCCTCGGCTTAGATCTCGTTTTCGTCACTATTTCGTTTACAAAAAAAATGAGCTTGTCTTCACGCTACCCTTTAATGATTCTTATCGACGGAGCCGGTGGGCGCTATGCTATAGTGTATGCTACGTTATGCAAGAATACACTACGCGACACAAGCACTGCTATGCGAAGAACAACATACAGTGGCAATATTTGCGATGCGAGGTGCAGAAGCGGGGTGCAAGCACCAGCAGCCGTCATGCTGCACATGCCGCCAACGTCTAACGACGCTCGCGACCTCCCCGTGCGTATTGCGGCGTTACCGTAGCCACCGCCTTTCATGTCCGAATTAAGAAGCAACAAAAATTACACCACCAAGCCTCGGGGACTAATATTTGTTGCTCTGCGAGTGGCAATCTAATTATGGAACATCTGAATCTGGCGGTGTAATGTCACTGAGTTGAGTAGCAATTATGATTTCTTCAAGCTTGCCAGCGCCTCTTGGAAAAAGTTTACTGCTATCGCTATATATTTACCTCCGTGACGTGTTATGCAGTTTAGTCTACTTTTATTTCTGATATCAGTGGCAGACATTGATGTCTCTATTCAGTGAAACGGTGGCGCATTAGCACCATCGTATGTTTCTACTGCCTGCGTGGATTGTGCGACCCGCTCTAAACTTTCATCAAGTCTACATGTGCGAAGTGCATACCACTTTGAAGGAGGCACTTTTCTGGCTGCTTCTTCCAAAAGTTCTATCCGCCTAGCACTTTCGCCATGCACAGCTTATAGTAATGACCAACGTCCGTTCTTTAAAACGGTGTTCACAGTGTTCACGTTGTCCTTGAAAGTCAACCACTGCTCCAATACAGTGCGAATAACTGGCTTCTCGCTTCGTGCTCTCTCCGTCTGAAACCTTCGAAAACTTGAACGCTGAACAACCAGTTGAAACTGCAGCAAGCGCCGCTGATCGCAGGCACTTTTCCTGGTGAAACTCTATGACAGAAAACAAAAAGCCCTCTCAAGCACGCTCATGCGCACAAAAGCAAATAACTACAGCAAGTTGCTGTAAGGATGGAAGATAAAAGAAGGAGCGTCTCGAGAGTGCTCTCGAGACGCTCGAGTCACGGAAACAGGAGAAAAAAAAGCGAGCTCGACGCAATGCGCACGCGGACAATGCGGTCCAGTTTCGCGTGACATGTGAGAGCGGGCGTAAAGGGCCAAAGTTGAAAGCCAACTCGAGACTTCGCGAGGGAGCCAAGTGGCCTCTGTGACCCTTTCCGAGATCGCTTCGTGCACTCCGCGAACGGATGTAAAACATTTGGCTCTGCCTTCCGGACAAGAACTGCGCGGACTCTGCCCATTCCCATTTGGAAACAAGCGAGGCGGGGAGATCTCCGTCCTCGGTTAGGCGTTTTACCCCGACTGTAGCGCTTTAAGTTGTTGGGCTGACGGCTCGGACGTCACTTTCCTTTGTTTATTTATTTTATTTACCGTCAGGACTTGCACATCTTTCTCGTTCTTACATTTTAGAACCATTGAGCCCTGCCTAGTTGCACGACGGTGAGTCTGCTATTCGCGGACTATATTAAAATTGTTGCCTTTCTTTTCTTTATCTTTAATTTCATCGAACAAATTAGCACTCGCATTCTGAGCCTCAAAAATGCTGCTGTACGGAGAATGCAGCACATGCACATTATAAGCATAAATGCCATGTTGAATGAATAGATGTCACGTGTAGAAGCCGGTAACGCTGGTTCATTTATGCAAGAGTAACATTTCATTCATTTCAAAAAGCGGGCTATCTCGTAACTTCATTTTATTGAACGAAGCTCGCAATATAACTTTCCAATATTATTATATGCTGCGTCTATGACGCATCTTTTGCGTATCACACTCGTCTATTGTAAAATAACATTGCCGTACGCTATTTTATATGATATTCCCGACGCCGCAGTAGCTGCCATACATGAATGCCGAATGCACAAAGATTTCCAATAAACGCACTTCAATTTCATGTTCTTAATTGCTTATACTTCAGTTATGTAGGCTAACTGCGCGGCGCTAGTGCACTGTCTGTGCATCAGCGCTTCCTCCACCCTTGGCATAAAAGGGTCCAAAAAGAAGAGAGAAAAACATTGAATCACCCCAGATTCGAAGATCACTCTACCGAACTCTCTCATTATTTGTACGACAAAAAGCAATCGCTTAACAATATAGAAAATGAACACCAAACAACTGTATTGACTTTCACGAAAACGACAGCACCTATTAATTCGCGGTGAGGTTTCAAATTTTATATTGCAACCTACTCAGATTTTTTTTATCCACGAAGAGACCACAGAAGTTGGTAGATTAAATTTTAATTCATTTTTGAATGCAATATAATTTTTGTTCTATAAACAAATTATGAACCATAGCCTCGAGCAGACTCCACAAAAACATAAGGCGTCATCGAGAGCAGGTGCAGGAATTTGAAGGCGGCGTCGCCAGGCGTCTTTCATTTTTACACGACTTATGGCACACAAAGTTTGACTTCATGCCAACAGTGGTCCATTTGCAGTTCAAGCACTATCAGCAGTCGACCCACCTTGATCTTCTGTTAGATCTCTCTCTAGCGCGCGCTATTTCAAAAATAAACGTTTATTTCTGTCTGTTTAGCTTCAACGCAATCGCCCACTTGCGTTGTTTTCACTGCGCGCAGCTACGCATGGCATTTAAAAAAAAAAAAAAGAGGACAGTTTTTGCCCCCACGGGCAGCGGTAGGAAGGCGCTTCAGCTCTTCGGGCGATGCTCTAACTATGCGCGGGTGCGACTATATACGCGGATATGACATACGCGGGTGCGCCAAAATTTCTGGAAAGCTTCGACACGCCTCGTATAGGGCCCGCAATGGCATCGCACAGGCGTGCGATGCCATCGACCTGAACGCTTGCAAACACGCCCGGCCGCACGAGTGTACTTGCAAAACAAAAGGGAAGTGTGATTCCAGAGTGGAGGTGGCCAAATGTTTACACGTGAAAGCGCAGGCATAGCAGGCCGGCTAAATTGTACAATCAGTGCAGTACACTGAAAAGCTATACAAAGAAAATGTTACCCGCGTCCTGTGACTATAATCCAAATTATTGTAAACGCGATCGGCATTATTCCAGCGTACATATCAAAACATGGTGGCTCATAACTTTAGACGTTACATTTGTAGTTTACATCAGTTCAAGTACTTCCAAGCCCCCTAAATGCGAAGACACCCGTGTACTTAGATTTAGGTGCACGTTAAAGAACCCCAGGTGGTCGAAATTTCTGGAGTCTCCCACTACGGCGTGCCTCATAATCAAAAAGTTGTTTTGGCACGCAAAACCCCATAATTGAATTTTTTTCCAAGCCCCTTCTCGTCTTTTCTGCGGTCATCTCAGATTTCGATACGTCTAGCAGCGCCTTGTATATAGGCGCTCAAGCACTTTTCATATAGTTTCTGTACTAGATAGCCTTGCGATTTCTGGTTTTATCAAAAGCGAGCTACCTCAACTGGGCAAATGCAGAAGAGCATATTGCCTTAAGACAGAAGAAGGATGTTCACCCCGAGAGCGCAGCATAATCGTCTACAGTTCGTCTCTTGCGCTACCCTTGACTACGCCTGCTTTGCATCCTGCGATGTTTCTGCCGCCGCTGCACTTCAGTCTTTCCTGCTCAATGTAGGCTGTTCGCTGATGAGGTCTTATGCTTGATTGCCGGCGCATTTTGTCGTTTTCGTCGCGAGTCCACTGCTTTCGACGTTATTCTGTGCGTCTTTGATTGCGTCCTACAGTATTATAGCATTAACGATGCCCTGACACCATGCTGTATTTGCCCTTTATGCCTTGTCACTGAAGGTAGTGAGGAAGAAGGAATTGATGCGCAGATCTAGATGTAGACCCTTATCTGGCAGTGGCTCATGAGTATTCGGGGCGAGAGAGAGCTACCTGAACTGAGCAAATGCAGAAGAGAGAGGGAGGAAAGGCAGGGAGGTCGACCAGACGAGCGACCGGTTTGCTACTCTATACACTGGGGGTGAAGGAAAGAGGGAATAGAAAGAAGCTTCGCCAAGAATTGGGTAGCCCAAATAAATCAGAATGTATCTATGTGCCTCTTGGTGTACACAGTCGCCTTATTATTCTGGCAACGCAGATGTAACTAAAAAGTTTCATTTCAAGCCTTTCTTGCCTGCACACGCTATAGCCGGCTTCTTGCGGCTTTCAAACCCACCCCTTGATTATTGGCCTGCATTATTTGTGCGCATAAACCAGCAAAGCGGTATGATCGGTCCTTAGGCAGCCTAATGCTTTTGTGGGCCAGTTGCTGTCCTCCGTATACCGCACAGAACTTCCACAGAGCGCAACCAATACTTACTCAGCATCGTGCAGCCAATCGCAATCGGCAAAGCAGGCACCCCACGCTTTCATTAGGCGCGTACAGTACGGCAACGGTCTCCCTACACCTATTGCACGTGTATGGCATCGTCAATCTGTCCTCCAGGCTATCATTTATCACGAGACTGCAGTGCCAGCTTGCGGGCTTATACTTACCTGAGAGCTCATGCGTGTGGAACAAATCACATCCAGTATGACAGTTTTTACTTTTTACACGCTTCCTGATTATTACGCGCTGTCAATGTCGAAAACACTCTTCACCCAGTGACGCGCAGAAGCTGTCATTACGCTGAGCTAAGCACGGCCACTATAACTGCCCATATGAGAAAGAAAGTTCCAGACAAAGCCAGGTCGACGACGTCAACCTTTTCGCAAATTTTTCTCCGAAAGCTCCGGAGCGGCGCATGGTGAATTTCTCATAAACCACCTTCGTTGTTCTAAGCCCTTTATAAATTACGTTGTTTCACAACAGCTGAACCGGAAGCACCTGTTTCTTTCAGCATATGTCGTGCACCACTCACCAGATTTCACAGCGATGCCATTCGAAGTAAAAAAAAAAAACGCGATACGGTACTAGTGTGTATATTAGGAGCAAGTACATGAACTTCCTGCGGCGTGAGCGCTGTACCACTTTGAGCTTTTAGGAAATAAGGGACCGGGGAAATGCCAAGGAACGATGGTAGAAATGGGCACGTAGGCTATTCGCATGTCTAAGATGTGCAGTTTGACAAAAAGTTAACGAATATTTGGATAACTTTTTCCAGGTCGACCTCTTTCCTCTTGATTCTGCCTTCAATCGTCAATGCTTTAATGCTAACAGAATCCTGATATTAGGATGCAAGACCATATTTTACATCTCCCCGTGAGGCACTACTGAATGAAAAGGCCGTTAATAAACTAAAAGACAATGGGCGACTCCTACCAGGACAGGTTGCATTCATTATGTGCTAGATACTCGTAAGCCAAAACCAAAGCACATTCGTCACAACAAATACGGCGGACACAATGAAACGTGAAACTGGTGCCATGAGAGCTTATAGAAAAAAAATGATCGTACTGCCTCGTCGCTATACAGAAACAGCAGAGCTCGGAAAGACGGTGCACCTTCACGCGATGTGCTGCGCTGCACACCTGAAGTCCCAGAGGTCACCGCGACACCAAAACATAGACCATCTTGGGAGCGTTTCCTTCACATGCGCCCTTCCATTTCCGGCGAGAAAGTACGCCTCCGCAAAGGGCGGAGCAAAAGTACGGCATACAGCTTTCGTTTCACTTAATGCGACGCAATAACATACATAGTGAAAACAGTGCAGAAGAGACAAACAAGCGAGAGGAGGGCACATATGCTCGTGTCGCTCCTTCGCCTGCCCATGTATTTCGCCTTGTTTTCCGCAATGGATCTTAACCACATGAGCCAAGTCGAAACCTTACTGCAATGAATTGCTCGACTGTTTGTCAACACGCCTACTCCGTATAAGCGGAATTAAGTTTCTTTCTGGTAGAAACGCGCAGTCTTCACGGACTTGCATCTTTCCTTACACGCGTGCTCATGCTCGTACCTTAACACGTGATCTTTTTTCGTTCTTACTGATTAACATGGCCCCTTCGACTTGGTGCACTAGTATCACAGTGTGCACGCTGTGCAAACATACTCGCGCTCCGCTATACAAAGGCAGCCGCCCGCAAGCGTTGAGGGAACCAGCGAAGAAAAGGGTGATGAGAAAATTATTAAATATTATCGCAGAAATCGAGCTGCGGTAATAATCCCCAAAGCGCGTGTCGGAAATTGCATGTGGCGAGCGATTCAAGCTCCTTCCTCCGCACTAATTACTCTGTAACCGGTGTGTATACGACCTCGGTGGAACCGTATATAGCAATGCGCACTTTAATTAATTACTTTACGCCATATATTTCAATATACGAACAATAGCCGCTGAGTTCGCACGGCGTGTCCACTTGGAACGAATTCTCTGGGCAGCACCAGTTTTGAGATATGGATTTGGAATGTTCCCGTCTAAATGCATTAGTATCCAGTTACTTTTGCGCTTCAAAGCATAAAACAGCGGTTTCTTAAAAAAGTAACTGGAACGCAAATGCATTTCGTTGGACATTTTGAAAATGAATATATCTCGGAACTGGTGCAGTCCAGAAAATTAGTTCCAAGTGGATACGCTGTGCGAAATCAGCAGCAATAATTCGTTGGTTGAAATATGCGGCGTGAAGTAATTCATTTTAAAAGGTAATAAGAGTGATTATGTCAATTATTCAATAGAACATTTTGATTTCTCGTAGAAATAATGGCCGCCTCGTCGAGTAATTTAGATCAAGGGTTAGAATTGTGCTATCTGCCATAGGCGATTCTTGAGAACTTTGGTGCAGCTAAAAAAAGAAAAAAGAAACGCCCTGTACAACATTAGCCCGAAATGTTTGCAGAGCTTATCATCGCTAAATTTTTCTTCATTCCCTTATCCACAGTACAGGGGGCCAAGACAGCTTGTATCTATTCTTCGTGATTTATCAAGAAAAATTGATTGATTGACTGAATGTTTGATTGATAACGAAGAATCTTCTTTTTATCGAACACTGACAGATAGAAGGGCTCAAACAAATAAAAAAAGTCAGTTAAACACAAAAGGACCTCAGACTTTTGCTACAGTGTAAAGAAGCCTCGTGGTGATGCAACATTATAGAACCTGCCAAGCCATGCCACTTTTTATTTCTTCCGCAACGCGGTTAACTCTCGCTGACGACAGCAGGAACCAGGCGATGCGTGGTGATGATCGCGATCCTCCGAGCTTGGTCTATGTGACCCAGGTATCGAGCGATGCAACAGCTGCTGCTTCCTGTTATAAGAGAGAAGGTGCCGCTGCTTGCGAGAGAAGAGGGCGGGTGCAGCCCTCAGGATACTTTGTGGACTGGGCTCTATGCATGGACGCTGGACATCGGTATTAGCATGCAGTGCGGCTAGGTCCCTTTAGAGATATCAGAAAATGCATTTACAGCAGTGCCCGGGTTCGTTTTTTTTTCTTTTTTCCTTTTACTTCGATTGGGGCTGCTGCACGTTTTTTAAGCTCTACAAACTAAAGAGACGCTCTACTAAGAGCAGTCAGTGAATGTTCACCCACCCGGTGGTGGACCTACTATAGTGGCTTTACCAGGGGGTCTAAACGGAGAAGCATAGAGGAACGAGCTCACGTCAAGCAATTTCGTTTAACTATTCGTGAAAAGAGAAAAAAAAGGAAACTTGTACGCGCTGTCATCAACAACGCCGTCATCAAGCGTGTGCATCAATGCAGCTGGATTAGCAGGCAGCGGCTATCGATAGGCTAACCTCTCCAGCTAGCAGTGAACTTTCTCTATAAATAAATAAATAAATAAATAAATAAATAAATAAATAAATAAATAAATAAATAAATAAATAAATAAATAAATTGCATAAGATTCGCACTAATAATACAAATGAGCATTTCCAACTCACGTGCCGCCTCATATACGAGTTTTAATTACAACGAACACCCGTATTTTTCAAGCCTTTAAAGAAGGCCGCTTTCCAAGTACAGTCCCAATATATCAAGGGTGGTAGCCGGCACCGTCACAGATGACGCCGTTGCTGAGCATTACGTTGACCCTCAACCAAGCGATGCACTGTGTCTTCATTGACCTCGCCGCGCCTTCGTCGGGCTTACGTGCAGAAACTGACTAGTCGAACGACTTGGCGCAACTGTTGAAGGGGCCAAGAGAGACGATCCGGATCGCGCAATACAGGCACGGCATCCCAACTGAATTGTTTTACTTTACCGAGACGTGTGATAAGTGCGGGCGAAAAGTAACTGGACTGTACTCTGCTATCTCTCTTGTGCCTTGAAAAACTGATTCAGAAACTGGCGACGAAGCTAAACCTAGATGCCTCATTTCGTCTCCGAGCACGCCCAGTCAGTATGGCGTATCTAAATTTCCTTTCAGCTCTCCGCGCCCAAAATGTACGACGGTGAAGAGCGCAAGCAGAATACTGAGAACAATCTGGTTCGAAAGTGTGAACGCCGCATCGGCCGCGTACATATCAATTTGCAGTTTGCTACGGCCTCCACCTATCCTATCTACAACTGAACAGCTCCTCTCTCCTCTCCTCTCCTCTCCACTCTACAGCTCCACACGGCCCTGCCGTGCTGATGGCCTCGTAAGTATACGCGTATATTCTGTTACATGTCACGTGCTTCGAAGCAGGGGCAATAGAGAACGGCAACGGCCAACGGCGAGAGAAAGAAAATGAATCAAAATAGCTGGAATAACGGTTGAAGAAGATTATATACAACAAAGCCAATACAGAGGACCTACAGTTTATGAACAAAGCCTTTCAGAAATCGACTTATAATGCGGGCTTTCTTTCCGCCTACATTTATTTTGGCCTATCCTTCTTTGCAAATGCTTGCTTCTGCGATTCCCCCCCTCACTCACCCCTCCCCGTTCTTTAAATTTTCCTTTTCTCCTCACATTACTGGGACGTCTACAGGCTCCTTCGAATCTTCGAGTTCTTTCCGTCAGTCCTCTCCTGCATTTCACTTTTCCATTCTTTTTTTTTTTTTGGCCGGTTCCCCACTCTTTTTTGCCGACATCTGATCTCGCCGCTGTAGCGACACTTGGCCCTTGGGAGCCACGGGGCTTGAGAGGGAGGTGGGGAGAGTTTGTAGGTCTCTTGAGGGCAGCCGCACTTCGCTGTTTTCCGGTCTTTTATAGATTTCCAATTTCCCCTCTCTTCGATGGCCATTTTGCCTTCTCGCCCTTACAGCTCCTTCTACCGTCTAAGAACCGTCCCTGTCTCCTTGCTTCAGCTTTTCCAGTTTCATTTTTTTTTTGCACGACAGAAACAAAAGCGATACAAGACTTTAATGCAGTAATTTTATTTCCCCTCTTTCATATAAGTTTCTGACTTCAACTTTCTTCGTCTAAGCCCTCATGCTCCTTTTCCTTCGATCCCTCAGCTAAGCTACGCTCATTGTTAGTCTCGCGACATTTCCTTTTCTCTTACCTTGATTGTCGGCGCTTCGGTATTGTCATTCGGTAGTAGTTCACCGGACACATTTTTATTTTGACAGCATTGAAGGACACTGTTCTGAAACATTTTCACCGTTAACCAATGTAGTTATTTCTTCATACAAAAACAAAGTGCACCCAATAACGATACTCTTGCATGCATTTCCATCACGACCTCTTCTTCATTTTTGTTTCAGAGGCGTGCGTACTAGAAACCTTTCTGTTGTGCTGCTCTTTCCCTCCTACCGTCCTAGTGCTCTAGTAGTTTCTCTTCTGGATCCTCCTACGGCGTTCCGGACTGCGCTTTCGCAGATTCACGTTTGCCCTTTCGCACGAACTTCCTCTCGCGAAATTTTGATCATCGCTCTTCAAGTGTGACGGTGCTTCTCGCCCGGCCTTCTCCTCGCGTCTTCGTTCGGCGGCTCGCGCCGCTTCCACCACCAGCCGCATAAAACGACCGTCGTCTCGTTTCCTCTCTGTTCGCTGCCTTCGCTACTTTCGCCTCTCGAACGCCACGTGCGTCATTCTTGTTTCTCCCCCAATAAGGACAGAAAATTGGTCTGTTCCCTCCCCTTCCTTCTCAGCTCTTCTTATACTCTCCCGTCCCGAAACCTTTTTCTTCGCTCCTCTACATTTTCGGCACGTACTTGCGTCGTCCTGTAGAGAAGTTACCACGTTACTCGGCGCCTTCCCTCCTCTCAGCTGCTCACTCCAAGGGCTCACTCCGAAGAGATCGATGAGCAAGGCATCGATACATCTGAGGAGCTGGCGTGCGGATAAACCAACGCCGTCTATATAGTGGCAGGAAACAAGAAGCGCAAGACAGACGACAAGAAAGAAAGAAAGAAAGAAAGAAAGAAAGAAAGAAAGAAAGAAAGAAAGAAAGAAAGAAAGAAAGGAAAAGGCAAGAGAAGGGTGCTTTCTGGCTCGAAACAACCTCTGCTCGTAGCATCCTCACCTGCGCCTTTCGCTCCCTCTCATACATCCGCCGTCTCGTATGGTGTTATACGATCGTATTCTTTTCTATCGATGTGCTGGGTGCGCCAGACATGCCACGGACTACATACCTCGACGCCTATGAGCATTCCCGAGGGCCTGTCGAAACTTTCAGCGACGACGCCAATCGACGAACGCTTTCTTTTTTTTCTGCAGATATTTGTATCGGCGCCTTGCTAGAAACTTTACGGTAGCCATTTCTCTTTCCGCTTCTTTGGCTTTTCATCGACACCGCAAGGGCAAAGTGGGAAGGGGCTGCACGAAACTTGAGGGTGACTGCGGTCTCAACTTTTCTTTTATTGTTTCGTCGCTTGCGAGTTTTCGAGTGCAAGGGAAAGCTTCGGCTCTGAAGAGAGGTGACGAGACGGACGCATTTTTGAATAGCTTACAATCTAGTTAGCAGCAGTGCATTTGGTGCACGTTAAAGAACCCCTGCTGGCCAATATTAACGCGGAGTCCACCACTACGGCGTGCCTCACAACGACATCGTTCTGGCACGTAAAAAAAAAACATAATTTAATTAATTTAGTTAGCTACTATATCACATAAACGTTGTTTAACACTTGCAAAGAGATCGAATGGACTTTGTGAGCAAACCGACCTATTAGTGACAAAAAAGATAGCAGTGCTGCCGCAGCTCAGAAACTTAAGTGATGAGACAATGACAAGGTGGACCCTCTAAACAACTGTAAGAGTAAGTCCCGCACACGAATCTATCAAGCTGTGGGTGTTCACGGGCTGCTTCAGACAGCGTTAATAGCGATGGCATGCTCCCTCGGCACATTTCAGCAGCTCACTCATCTTTAAAGCTCTTGTTAGGTAAAACATTCATTCGATATAAAGTAGAATAAGTCATTCCAGTCTGGGATTCAAGCACTAACAATCTGGTTACTTCACTAGAAATGGTACAGAATCGTTGTACTCGCTTCATCTGTTCCTGTTATAATCGCACTGCCAGTATAACTTTTATGAAATCAGTTATTTCTTTTGCGTAATTAGCATCCCGCCGAAAAAATTTTCGCCTCAACTTTTTTCATAGGCATTACACCGTGACGAATCCATTCTTCAGCCACATAAAATATCTGCCCGTGTTGACCATCGCTTTAAGGTTAGTATCGAGCCATGTCATACCAAAGCCTTTCTTTACTCTTTTTTACCTCGTACCTCACCGGATTGGACCTGCCTTCTTTTTGACATTGCTTCCATTTATAACATCTGATTTAAATTTGCTTTAGCTAACTTTGTATAATTAGGAGTTACCACGCATTACTATGCTTTGCTACATTATTGTGCACTATGCTTATTGTCTATCCACTCCCCTCTGTAATGCTTAGGCCTTGAGGATAAATAAATAAATAAATAAATAAATAAATAAATAAACAAACAAACAAACAAACAAACAAACAAACAAACAAACAAATAAATAAATAAATAAATAAATAAATAAATAAATAAATAAATAAATAAATGTATTGACCTTAAGTTGCTCGTTTGCCATTTTTCCGCGCACTGACTATACATACGCTGTTGCTGCACTTAGCCAGGTTTCCCTGAGTAGGCCAGTAAGCGGAAAACCATGACTCCTTTCAGGCCTCTCACGGGACATACCGTTGAAAAAAGAAGTCCTGCCTTGTATCAACAGCACTTTTTTAAATCTGTATAAAACAGGCAATTCAACATCTGCTAAGCTCTCCAGGACAAGGCAATATCGTACGCTCCATTTAAGGCTCGCGCCAACATCTACAAGAATGTTCTCTTCTAGCGAAGAATTGGTCAGTAAAGTTAATGACCAGGTGACACGCGTTCCTTACCACTGGATCAGTTTTCTAACGCATGTACATAATTATATGAAATTATGCATCCCTGTATTTATAGTTTCGCATCTGCGCATAATGCAAAACGCGAACACGAGCCCAGAGTTCCGCGCAGTGCGCATGTGGAGTGACGTACGAGGACATATACCATGTGTTGCTGCACTGCCCCCTATATTCCCAGAAAAGGCAGCAGATATGCTACAAGAGCCCTGGGCAATCTTCCGTTGTTACTTTGGGACGAAACTTGGACCACGGCTAGTTAGTGGCCTTAAAGGGACAGCTTTGAGTGGAGTGAAATACTTTTTTATAAGTACAAACATGTGCTCAAAATACTAGAGGGATCACATGACGCAGCAAATTCATGTCCACACTGAACATTCATCAAACAGTGTCATCCCTTGAGCTAAGACATGTTCATGGTCCATAGACGAACGCCGCATGTGCATCTCGCGCAACCAAGGCACTTTAAACTTGCAGAGAGACAACGGTCTGAATCAGGTGCTTTACTTTGTCGAGTGTTCTGGTGTGTTTTGTCTATAGTATGTGGTGCATGTCCGTCGGTCCGCCCGTCTGTCCGTCCGTCCATCCATCCATCTCTGTCGATATTTCGTCTCCTTTTTTCTATCTCTCTTGTATGTGCTTGCGTTATACATACGTACCGGTTAGCCTCCCTGCCTTTCGCACCTCATATCGTTATCTCTCTCCAAGGTGTCCTCTTTATTACCATTATTCTTTCCTTTCATATTTATTCATTTTTAAAGAAAGTTTGTGCTTGGAATATAAGCGAAATGCCGTAGCCAGAGGCGTAATGCGTCCGACCTCTCCAGTTAGACCACATTTAACCCTATTCAACAAGCATCTTGCCCGTCCCGAAAAGGGTCCTCGTGCCACGTGAGCTTCCACCCGTCCTTTCCTCGTATCCAAGTCTTCATCTGTGGCGTTTTGTGGCCTGAGCTCGCGTGAAGCGACAAAGCAGGCTGCACGATTGTTTTCTTCTTCTTTGCGCTAGAAAACTTAAAGACAGCGGGCTTTACAACGAGTATAGCAGGACCACGCTGGCCGCGGCTCAAGCAGGAAGATCATAAAGCACTCGCCGCACCGGACTTTGTTTGGGCACTTCGAAGCTCAAAGCTCTCGGCTTGGTAATTTGACAGCACGTACGCGCAAAGGATTACGGAGGCGCCGCGAAGGGCAGTACGACGTAGCAGCGAACTGCGTACACGGTGGGTTTTACGACGTCGCCCGATGCCAAGGCGTCGCGCCCTCAAAATAATTTTGCGATCCTTTATATTTGCTATTCAGCCTCTGATATCCGTGTTCCTGACACACGGAAAAAGCGTACAAGCGCCGACACCTATAAGCCACGCGGAAGGAGCACGAGACTACGCTATTATACGGCAAGCGGAAAGAACACCACGGTGAGACGATGTGTGAAGCCCCAAAAATGTGTGAAAAAAAAAGATAAAAGAACTTTGTGCGCTGGAGTACCAATCTAGTATTTCTCGTTTTCGTTTTCTCTCGCGAAATATTTCTTCCGTCAATCCGGGCGGTAGGTTTCTCACATGTCTGCCTCGCCGGCGAAATCCTCGATCTGTGAAACAGCGAGCGCCAGAAAGCTCGGTGTCAAGCCAGAATTATTTTTTACCCGTGTTGGAAGCTGGAGGGTGGTGTAGAGAAAGTGCGAGAAACGGCGTGTGGGCGCTATGTCACCGTAAAAGAACAAGAACTGAAATTATTCTTTTTCTAATCCTTTTTTCTTTCTTTTTTTCGTTTTCGATGTGCAGCCCCTATTGCAAAACAAGTAAAGCTGGGCCAACCAGCCGTTGCCAGCTACAGACGACTGACCTTTTCATATTTGCTGTAGGGTGTACATCTGCCTCTTTTCGTTTTGCAATGGCACACGAAAACGAGAGAGAGATAAAAAAAAAAGGCCAGGAGAAAGGAGCTTGATAAAAGGATGAAGCGTTGTGTGTGTGTGTGTGTTGCGGTGGTGCACTTTCCCTTCTTGCCGCACACAGGTGATTTCCTTCCTAGAATCTCCGAGGATCTCGCGTTTCTGTACGCGCACGACTCCGCGGTTCCTTCTTTAAAATTTTCCCCTTTAAATTTCTTTTTTTCCTGCGCAGACACGCTGAGCTGCCGAATTTCGTTCAGTAGCTCAGTGGCGTAGTTCTTGCTTTGTTCACTTTTCATTCGGCTCCTTCTGCGTTTGATCCTCTTCATTCCATCCGTGCGGCTTCGCGTACGTCGCCTATTGAATTGATGCCTGCCAGAGCACCGCACGTAATATTCTTCATGACAAATGACACCAGGAAGAGTTCCTTTTCTATTTCCTGCCTCTCAGCTCTCCCGCTTTTTGTCGAACGTGGCTGGTTTGTGAAGAGGCGGACGAGACACAAGTTCTCCCAGTGCATCAGTCGCACGCCACGCGAGCTTTTCGGTAGCCCTGAGCAAATGGCACAGCGCCTGTCATCGGCAATGAAGAACAAAGCCATTGTTAAAGCGCATGCTCATTTGTTTAGTGTTTTGACCACGCTGTCTGTTTTGATTGCGCAATTATTTTCTGCCAGGCGCGCTGTATGACAGCGAACATGCTGCGCAAGCGCCACGTTCGAGGTTCCTCCATTCATATTTATACGCGCAAGCTAAACCAATAAACAAACAAAAGGTAAAGAAAAGAAAAAAAAGAGAAAAAAACGGATCAGTCTGAATTATACTGTACAAATGTACAAGTGGACGTAAGCGGCTACAAATACACGACGTGTCGCAACGAGGAGCGCTGTGGTCACTGGAAGATGCAGAGGGAGAGAAGAGGAGAGAGAGAGAGAGAGAGAGAGAGAGAGAGAGAGAGAGAGAGAGAGAGAGAGAAGCCAGGGAGGAAAAACGGCCAACAGAGCTGAAATTCTAGGGTGCGCGGGGGTGCCATAAATGAATGTCTGTGCTTGGTTTGATCAAGGTCCTTAATTTTATAGAACATCTGCAGTTCTCTCCACTCCAAGACCTAGCAAACTGTTATATCTTTTTTGTTTTGTTTTGCAAGTTTAGCAATTGCCAAGAAAAGAAAAGCGTCTCAAGAAAAATCTCTCATTCAGTCACACAACACCTCAATTCATTCGCGTGCGTTATACGAGAAAGGAAATACATTCACGTTTCATGAACGCGCTGTAATCCACGGTGAAAGCGCGCTCGCGGATGCGAGCGTCATATAGACGGGGCAATATACGGTGGCCGACGCCGGCTAATCAAAGAATACCGAGGGCAAGGTCTGGACCACACCGTGTTTGCACATGTTGGCTGCAACGGCCTACAAGAAAGCATATGGCCATTGTTAAGCGAACTACTGCCAGGTTGTACGGCTTTCTGGCATTCAGTGTTGGTTCACTGCCCAACACCTCAGGATAAGGAACAATGTGCAACTAGGCTAAACTAACCTCCGTATTCTGAAATGCATCTTAACTTGAAGCTCATGCTTGACTTGATTTAAATGACACCTGTCGTGAACGCACCAAAAGAAACGCAGTGGGCGCCTTAGGCGCGTTCGCACCAGGCGTCATTTATATCAAGTCAAGCATGAGCTTCAAGCTACATTTCTGAATGCAGGGGTAATTCCTTACATCTAGCGTCTTCCTTTCTCTTCACTCTTGTAAATTTATCCACAGCAACCTTGTAATTGAAGCAAATGAGCAAACGTTGAAGGAAAGCAAACACTAGCGAGAGATGACTTAACGTAGCAGGTTCCGTGAAAGAAGACCGAACTAAATAAGTTCATTGCACACCGATGTAACCACAAAATCTGGGAAGAATACCGAGGACTCTGTGTTAAAGTTTCTGCCGCAATATACTTAAGCCAAAGTGGCAGCAAACTGGCACTTTAAATTCTCGTATCCAAAGAAACGTAAGAGCTCACATCCGTATAACTAGGCCTACAACACTTTAGCGACATCTCACAATGTCTTGCTCTGTTGGGAGAACTAAATACACTGTGCAATCAAGAGATTAGACTCATCGCCAGTGTCTCTTCTTGTTTTAAAAGTGCAATAGCAGGGGAAGCCTAATGCGCAACTAAGAGACCCTAGTCTGAACTACCGTCTCCAATGACAGCGGAAGAAACTGGAAGCCACCAGAAGGAAAGACTGCGAAACTATGTATTCACCTTGCATCGTTTACGTGTTCACTGCTTTCAGTTTCTGTTTGCTTATTAACGCGTCAAGCGCTTTATTACGAGCCTGCATACCGACCGCCTGCGAAACGCACAACATACTTGTCATAAGAATAGCAACGACGCTTAAGCGATAACGCGAAGCACGAAACCATACTGGCGAGGTCAGAGTATTGCATTGTTATAGAGCGGGCTTCAGTCTTGTTGCGGTCACACATTGCGCCCCCGGATGAGTGGAGGCTCGTTTCGAATTCTCGTCGCGCCGCCTGGCCTGAAGACCGCGCGGGCTTGTGTAGCGGCCCGGCTAATGAGCTCCACGTTGCTGGGCGAAAGCCGCAGCGTCAATGTTGTGGCAATGCGGTGGCTTCGGACCTTGGCACGCAACCGGCGCTCACTGGCTTGCGTCGCCAGCAATGGCTATTGGCGGCGTGTGCGCTTCCTCGAGGCAACGTGCTCCGTCGCTCGCCGAGGCTGAGTGACGGGCAAACGGTGGCCGCACTGGTGTTTACCGCCAGCTCTCTGCTCGTTAGCGCTCACGTCGTCCACTCTGTGTGCGTGTAAGTATACGTGCACGCGGAGAACGCCGCCTTTAACGCTGTCATTTCGGCGTAACGCACCCACGAAATGCAGTGCGGTGAAAGAAGTGGCACTGAAGTGCACACTGACGACAAGTTAGAGACAAAGGCAACAACGGGTGCATTAGTTGACGGACTGCGCGTTCTGGCGCACGGACTACGTGGCTGCGCAACAGACCATCAGTCCCGCAGAAGATAACGGCCACAAACAGCTTCAGTCACCTGCGGAGTGCGTTTGGTCAACTTGTGACTGAGCCAGCGCATCGTGAGTTCGTCGTAGTGCTTGCTACAATCACTGCAGAAGTGGGCTTTATTCTTTCCATTGCACGCCCTTCTCGGAACCAAGAGTTCCGGGTTTAGATAGCGGGATATATCTACTTTCTCGACTGAAGTATAGCTTGCAACACTGCAAAAATATTTACACCCTTAAGGGCGTTTTCTTGTCGCACTGGTACCACCCTTACCGTTAGGGCCTTACAAAAATTTATAGAGGGCGGCAACGGAGCTCTAACACGACGTGCGATGACATTATACGTAGATGAAAACTATGTAACAATTCTGACAGCCTTGGGCGCACACAAATATCCGACAGGAGAGTTTCATATCTCTTCCTGTGAAATTCTCTTGACGGATTTTTCTGTGCCCCCAATGCTGCCAGAAAGATTACATAGTTTTCAACTACGTCTTTTATCATTGCACGTTCAGTTAGAGCTCCGTTATTGGCCTCTATAAGTTTTTGTAAGGCCCTCACGGTAAGGGCGTTCCCAGCGCGACAAGAAAACGACCTTAAGGGTGTAACCATTTTTACATCGTGCTCTTATTGATTCATCAACGTAAAAACAAGACCCACTGAAAGACTCGCCATGTAAAAGCTACTATTACATAATTATAATCAGAGAAATGGAGAAAGAAAGCTGAAAAGCCTAACGATATGGATATTGCGAACATCCAAGGATCGCAAGAGGGCAAGGCATGGATGGTATGGAACGAAAACAAGGAGGCATAACCTGGATGCTCTCCAGAACTGTCCATCTTAACATATTCATATCGCCGACGTCGTTAGAGCGCGTACTGCAGGCACGTTTCGAATTGCTTATATTAATTAGGCATCATGGAAGAGCGGTCGTCAGACCAAACAATACTATCGGGCTAGCGGGAAGTTCTTGCAATCGTCTAATTTTGTAAAGCTGCAGAGGGTTCAACAAGAAGACAGTGAGGCCAGCATAGATTGCTCTCGAATAAGGTCGCTGGAATGGGGAGGGAAGTCGCGGATCTTACAAATGCTGATAAATATGAGCCGCAATTAGCTTGCTAGACATGCCTCAACGATGCTGAGGATGGAATGTCACCAGACTAATGTCAATTCGCAAAGTGCGCAATTCGCGGTCATTACTCTTCCCTATCGTGCTGAAACAGGCATAATGGCTTGACGCAAGCTTTGTTGGAAGTCGATTAGGCCAGCGACGCAGCGTTGCGCTTTCACGGATCGTTTACAAAACCGCTTCAGTAAAGTGTGCGTCCTGAGCGAAGCATGCGCTATGGACTCACCGAAGTTTTGGCGGTATGACAATCGAGCGCGCGTATGTATGTATGTATGTATGTATGTATGTATGTATGTATGTATGTATGTATGTATGTATGTATGTATGTATGTATGTATGTATGTATGTATGTATGTATGTATGTATGCATGTATGCATGTATGTATGTATGTATGTATGTATGTATGTATGTATGTATGTATGTATGTATGTATGTATGTATGTATGTATGTATGTATGTATGTATGTATGTATGTATGTAATCGTACATACATGCATACATACCATAGCCATAGTAAGAAGGTAGCGAGAGAAAAGTAATAAGGCCGCGTTCTGCGAGCAACAAGGGTTAGCACAGACGTATATGAAGTTGATTTGAAGCAGTTACCTCGCAGCGAGTGCAACTGCCACTGTGCGCGCTATAGCGTCTATGCGGAGGCAATATCCACCGCACCGCGTCCCCGTCCCGGATATGCTTTTGAGCATCCTCACTTTGTAGAGCAGCAGCCCTCTCCTGCAACTCTCAAAGGCCTTCTGCCCACAAAGAAGTCCCCGTCTCCGGAAGCGGCCAGTCCCAGAAGACCACCCATCCGGCCGTTTGTTTCTCCCTCTGCAAAGCCAGGAGCGTAAACAACGGCGTATGCCAACACTGGGGCTCACCGGTCTCGACCGCGGTCTCGACTAGACCCGACAGCGCCGGCCGCACTTGGCCCACGCATCCCCTTGGGGCGTCCGACGCGGGCCGATTGGAAAGCGCCGGAGAGAACCACACTGACATCTCCTCCGGGGAAAGCGAGACGTTCGTGCCTCCATTTCTAGTTTTCGCCTCCTTTCTGTGCGCTGTGCAGAATTTCTGTCTTTCACATGTTGTCAACTTTTCCTTTTTGTTTTTTGCCTCTCACTACTGTCAACCTTTCGGCGCGCTCCAGTTCTTGGCCTCTTCCTATACACTAAACGTGAGCTTCTGCAGCCAGGCGAGAAGCATTCAGCTTCTTCGAAAGTGCGTCCATGCTCGACAAAAACAACTAAGAAAGCTCTACTATTTTCGCAGACACTCACTTACCGCCTGATGCAGGCGGACTGTATAACTTTACCGCATCTAATATTAGGTGCTTAGTCGGAAGCAAGCGCCTGTCTTTCTAGTTTATAGCCCTCGTCGTCCTTTGAGTTGTTAACTTACTAAAACCAAGTAACCATTACTGTTACGCCGTAGTGCAGCTTTCAGCTGCTCATAACCTATCTCTTCCGTAGAACACCAGCTTGCAGCCTGTGCTGCAGGCAATAAAAGAGGACAGAAAAGCAAGTGAAATTGCGCTGAAATATTTTATTTATGGAATGAAAAAGATCCCGGGAATAACACGAATCATTTCTTTATCCTCCTGCGCATGTTTATGTCCTGGACAAATAAAGTCTATGATTTTGAAATATTACTAGGCGATCAACAAACGGCCGCCAAACATTACATCTTATCCTGAAAGTAACTGTCAATAGTTTAACAGTATAGCCATATATGGTATGGCGGCGAGGTCCATCGGTTCCGAGAGCAACGACGACAAACTGCAGAAAGTTGGCGGAATTTATGAAATGATCGAGTATGCCTGACTTAAATTCGGAAGCTCATAACGGGGTGAGTAACTGGCAGATAATAGTTATTGTTAGCTCTTAACGACATGTTGTGGCTCCGCCCAGAAATGAGGGCTACTAAGCATAGTATTCTAAGGGCTGCCAAAGACATGAACGGATCAGAAAGACAATTATAGGCATTGGCTCATGAACGATAAGTTTAGTAAGCTAGTACTGCAATTCCTGCATGGTCAGGACCTCCAAGCTTTTATTCTGTTTCAAATCTATGTCACAGAGGAAGCTGCTCTAAAGATAAGGAAAAATTAGACCATCAAGATGGAGGACAGTCCGCAGAACCTCTCTGTCTACAACAATGACCAACGCCTGTTGTCGTCGTCACAGACTAAGCATACACTATACGCACCTGTAAATAGATACGCCGGCGAAGGCGATCGCAAATGACCGGAAGAGGTATAAGCGCTAGCGATGACTTTTTTTATAGAAATATTCCGCACATATAAACATGCAGATGGTCGCCTTTGGTTGGTAAGAGTCGGGAAGACTTTTGTTGGACTTCCTGAATAAATTTGACGAACTCTGCCTTGAGGGCGTAGCAGAAGAGCTTACAAAAGGACAGACGGTGGAAAAAGCTGATCGATGAGGGCTGTAGAACATGGTGTCGGTTTTGTCTGAAGAAGCATCAAAAGCGACGTCTATGAGCGTGCATACGGAAAATGTCTTCGTCAAGTTTACAATCATAGTAGTGACCGTGCCGTAGTTAGACTCTTCGCACCAATGAATTTAATGAGGTTCTGTATCGGAAACGAAGAACTTTCCGACACGGAAATTACCATGCGTGGCCGAAAACAGCGAGGCTGCAGCGTATACGGCTAGTCTGCGATTTAATTAAGCTGCGCTATGCGTACACAGCGTTCATGTTTTTGTTTTAGACCGCTATCACCAGTTTTACTTTAATTTTCCTGGCGTGGCACCCTGGTCTCGACGATTATGAATGCAGATAATGATCTGAAAGGCTAAACAGGCAGAACCTACAGATAGAAAGAGAGAAAGAGAGAGAGAAGCTCATTATGCAGGCATCGAGACTTCATAGTTCCTGAAATACATATTCATAACAGTGCCGCCAGAAAATCTAGGCGTTTCCACGAGAGCCCGACAACGACTAACGACATGGCAGGCCATTGCAGCTCGAGTCAAAGCCAAATAAAATTAATAATAAAAAAAACAGCACGACAACAGCAGCACTGAACACGCACAAGCGCCGGCACAGAAAGGGAGAAAGCGTCAAAGCAGAGGACGTGCCTGGCTTCGCGCGGTCGTTATTTTTCAAGTTCCTGCTTTACGATCCACCGCAACTCAAGCGGCAGTTTGCAGACGACTCATTTGTTGTGAACACTCTTTTACTGCTACGCCCTCTCCTAGACTATGCCCTTGCTCTGTGTTCCGCACATGCCATTTTTGTTTTCTCCTCACCCTTAGAGTCAAAAGGGTTCGCTGAAATTTGTTAAGTTGTGGCGTTATTCCGTCGTTTGAAATGAGTGTTTCGAAATCAGTAAAGGAAAAAGGCAAGTCATGCACGTGTGGAAAGTTCAGAAGCACAAATGAAGATGTGTAAGGCAAAAAAGGAACACACACGTACACAGAAACGAGAACGGTGAGCTTAAATGCAAGTTACTTTCTGCGTCGTTTTCTCTCTCTCTCTCTTTACAACGCTGTGTCACCTGCAGCGAACAGTTTTCAACTTGACGGCTGGCCTGAAAAACTGGAAGAACAGCAAGGTAACGGGAGAGAAGGGAGGAGCGAGCACGGTGTTTGAGAGCTGGAGCGCGAAACTACTGTGTACGGCGCAGCCGTCGCTAATGCTTACACGAGTCTAAACCGCTCTCAGCGCAGCCCTCGAGCACGTCGCTGGAGCGCCGAGTGTTATTTGCTTTTCCTTTTTGGAAACACTTCGCACGAGAGAAACGGGACTCGACACACGGAACTTTACGACACGTTAAACAATAATCGACGTGCATAGAATGAAGTGCCTTGAGATACGCCGGACTTACTCGCTGCTGTTTACGAGGGATAAGCCCGACCAAGCTTTGCTAGTAGTTGAAATATCAGTATGTATGTCAATATCATAGCGAGAACATCATAGCTACTAATATCATAGCGAGAACATCATAGCTACCAATATCATAGCGAGAATCAGCAGAAATACGAGAAACAGACATTGACAGCCTACAACCATGCACGCAAACTGATGCAGTGTTACTGCGCTACACTGCGCCGCACTGTCCCAGCGTGGAGCGCTACCGAGGCGTTTATAACGTTCTCGCGGGATGCGAACTTCAAAGAGACGGCATAAAAGGCCTAGAGTTCACGTGCTACTTATTTTTATCAACTCAACCTATATGGGAAAGTCGCCGACCTCCATACCGGTCATACCATGTACAAATAAAGAAGCCAACGCTATTATCAAGAGTAAAACAGAATAAAAATAAATAAATAAATAAATAAATAAATAAATAAATAAATAAATAAATAAATAAATAAATAAATAAATAAATAACAGCATAGGACCAGTATCTGTCATTAGAAGCAGCAATATTGCCTGCTTTCTGTCGTAACTTGACAACGACAAATCGACCACGTTTTCTTCCACCTGCTGAATATAATTCGAGCTGCTGGCCCCAGTGCTCGCTCGTACAAGCACGTATGTAGGTCATACTTCTTAGCTATACGGTACCATAATCTTGAAAACGTGCGGATCAGTTTTGGAATAGGAAAGTTGCCATCTCTCCCTCTTTCTCTTTCTCTCTCTCCTTGTTTTCTTTTTTTTTTTTTGCAACAGGACGTCGCTCAGGCAAAAGACTGTGCTAGAAAAACAGAACGACAGCTGCTCTTCCATGTGATGCGCGATTTCAGTTAAATATCCAGTTTAGGTTCTCTTACCTTTTCACCCAAGGTTTACATGCTGGCTGCAAGCAATTAAGTCAATTTAACGCACTTATGTCCAACGTCAAAGCAGAAACAGCGAAGCTTTCATTGTTTTGTACCATAACACGCCTGTCTCTGTGTTCTTGTCCAACTGAAGCGTCGCCA
Source organism: Dermacentor albipictus (assembly GCF_038994185.2). Classification (NCBI taxonomy): domain Eukaryota; kingdom Metazoa; phylum Arthropoda; class Arachnida; order Ixodida; family Ixodidae; genus Dermacentor; species Dermacentor albipictus. Next base: position 319,154,703 of record NC_091821.1, on the reverse strand, counting down.
TTTTGTGCGGCAGCTGCACGGTTGCACCTTGGAGCCCAGCGCAGGAATGACAGCGAGACCCGTGGCCGTGCGCGAATATAGTGGCGAACGCGTGTCTCGCTTTTGTCATGCTTCCTAAGCTGCCCAGGCGGCGCTGCGAAAGAAAGCGACTACTAGCGCCGCCATCACAGCATTGGGTATAATACAAAGTGAGCTGCCTATAGCGAAACTGCTCGGGCCAGTATGGACCAAGGTTTTCAGACTATTAAGAACCTGGAAAGCTACTTCCGCCTGTCCACACTACACGAAGGGCGGAAATAGGTTGTCAAAGTAATTTCGGTTGTTTCAGCGCGCTGCAACTCGAAGTGCAGTGAGCAGTTCGAAGTAATGAAGTTTTCTCGAGCCTAATTTCTTCGTGCTAAATCCGTCTCGACATAATGTATAAGCAATGAAGTGCATGCACGATAAAATTATACAAACCTCACTTATTGAGGGCCAACGAATCCAGACGACCTTCGCTTCACATATATTCTAGCATCAACGCGCCCTCTTATCGGCACATCTTCGAGTCTTTAGATGACGGCCGTCTTCCATTCTTATGGTTAAATGCTAAAAGGGAGTGGAGCACTGGGTCACGTGCGTGCCGGCATTCAGATGTACGAGAGCGCCCATGCAAATTTACTGGCAATGGTCGGCATACACAGCCCCCGCCGGCGAGAAACAGCAAGGCGGTCACGCACAATATCTTGTGAATGCTTTGTATGACGCACATGTTAGTAGTTGCAAGATAAAACCTGCAGGTAAACTTCCAAATTAAAACCTGAAAACCGTACATGAACGATGCTGCAACGTAATTATTGAATGTTAGTAGGTCGGATGCAAACCCTCTGCGTGGTACACATGCACTCATCGGTAATTTATGAGCCCCTAATTTTTAGGAAACACATCGGTACGCGGCACCGAATGAGTAATCGAGGAGTCAGTGTCATATATGCCGTTGAATTCATGATTCTAATGCGAACCTCGAAAAGGGCTCGCGGTGCAATTTTAACAGAAACAGATTATCTGTCGTTTCTTCTTGACGTGGGCGTCCGAAAATTGCGCCGATCGATGCGAACTTGTTGGTCGCATGCCGCAAGCCTGCTGCGATGAGTGCAATTGCAATTTTCGTCGCATGCGATCAAAATTTAAATCAGTGGAAAGATGGTCGGCACATGTGCAGGAAGGATCTCAACGGCTCTTTTGCTCTTTTTTCTATTCTTTTTTCTCAAAATTTTCTGTTGCAAAGAAAGTTGTGGCTGCAGATATCTCGTTGTCAACTGGAACGGCGCTCCATCTCTAATGCGACTCTCCGTAGCGAATTATACGCAGTTTTGATTTCCCCGTGCTTTGAACGGCCCGTATGTTGCGTCCTCGCCTTTCTGCTTCGTACGAACGGGACGTAAAGTGGGAAAACTGAACGTTTTGCGATGGAGTCCTTATTGTTTATGACAACTCACGACGCAACAGTAGCGTCGGTAGCGGCGTTGCGTTGGAGGGCGCGGCCCGAAAGCGCTCGCTTTCGCTTTTAAAGCGAAAGCTTTACCGGCCGCGAACTTTCGATTTCGCCGTGGCAGCGCTCCGAGGAGGCACATGACGTCACAACGCGCGCCTCACCGCGGATATTTCTCTCTCTTTCTCTCTCGCTCCCTAGTCACAACTGCGCATGCGCCACTAGTAGCACCGATATACAGGTGTTCAGCCGCTGCGCCGCGCCTTTCCGCTTCCGCCGTTTGGTATGACGTCACACCGCGTTCCTCGTCGTTGCGCTCGTCTCCGTTCGCTTCGACAGTTGCGTCGCATGCCTGATAACATGTTGGAGGATTGAAAAGGAGAGCTCGCGTGCGCCACAACCACAGTTGAGGCGGCAGTATGGACGGCGAAAATTCTGATAAGCAGGAGGAGACCTGGAATCGACATCGGAACGAGATGAAGAGGAAACGAATCGCCCAGGAAACATACGAATAGCGCGCCGAACGACAGGCTAAACGCCGCAACATAGCTAGACAACCAGATTAACCTGGACTTGCAATCAAGATTAATCAAGATTAACCAAGGCTAACGATGCTATGCCTTAGCTTTCGCTACGTATATCCTGGCATAGCTGAGATAAGCCACTGCCAATGTTAGCATGAGTTTGGCGAATGAGGCGACTAAGAATTTCAGGGCGGTCGTGTAGCGTCTCTGACCAAGGAAGCGCATCTGTAACTCATCTTCTAATTGCTACAGAAACAAGAAAAACGCAATACACGCCAGGGGCAAGTAAAATAGGTGCTTCGCGTTCATACCTACGCAGCCAACTGAGGCACGGCGTCAGACTCCGTTCTAATAGATTTCACGCCTCACGACTGCAGCTGGCGCCACAAGGAGGCCTATAGGAGTGTTAGATAACACTCATGCAATGCCGGGCGCGTCATTTCTGCCACCGACCTGGGCTGATACCGAATAGTACAGCGAGTAAATTGGGACCAGTCCCGAAGGCGGCTCAGCGTCACATAGCGTCTCAAAGCGCTAACTGTCACTAGAGAAGGGTGAGGGAAACTGGCACGCGCTGTCACTTTCACAACAATTCACCTGTAGAAGCGCCAGCTTGCGTAAATGACAGATCAGTAATAAGGTTGGTATTCTTTCGTGCCATGCATGCGTCTATGGCCTGGCGGGTGTCAAGAATCGGGCTGCTGCGGTTGGAGACTCGGGATAAAACTGCGCCATCGGATACGGAACTGTTTTAATGAGTGACAGCTTGTGTTCACTCTTCATTGACACACCCACTGTTTTCTGCTTTTAACACCTAATATGCGAAGGCATAAAACAAAAAGAAGCAAAGGCCCACCAACTGGCCTTCATATTTTTTCGATGGGCTCTGCGTGCAAACCACAACGCTAAATTTGCCGAAGCAGAAGCTCGAGCACTCTTGTCATGCCGCACGCTTTTCCGCGCGAACAAGCGCGACTCACCGCCGAGTCAGCCTCGTCGGTGCGGCGCTCAAGCGTGCGCACCTGTCCCGTTTCTCTGCACGGCCGGATAAGCACGCCACCAGAGCGTCTCGCATCGTACTCTGCGTGGTCGCTGCCTGCTATACTGCACACGAAGACAGGCAGACATGACAGGAACAAGAGAACGCGGCTTCGGGACGACAACGCCTGGACGCGAGGGAGTGCGTCTCTGAAAACATAAGAAAACTGCGTCGTGCTGGCCATTTCAAGCTATTTCACTAAAAACGTGCAGCATGGAGAAGACGCGACAAGACTCGGGATCCGAGGTCATGAAGCGGCTCACACGAATATATGATTCACTGGTGATTGGCCGGCATCCGTGCGCTGGGGGAATATCACTTGGCACAGCCAACGAAGAGACAATTAAAACGCTGTTTAATAACGTTCAGAATAACGTTCACACCTCAGAATAACGTTCACGATTGGGCCATTTTTTTTTCATTCGTAGCTGCCGCTTCCTTGCACCTCATTAAGGAGACAAGCCCTACGTGGAGACGTGTTGCGCAAGCAAGTACTCTTCCCCAGAAAAGACCTGGGCGGCTTTGTTTTCGGGCCGAGTCTCAGAAAGAGAGAGGACAGCGCCAAAACATGTACGTTTCGTTTGCTCTTGCTCTGCCTGCAGCGTCTCGGTGCTTTCGCCGAAGCTTTCAACACCCCCTAGGGCTCGGGACGCGGATCGAGACTCGAGTGCGGACACATGTAGGGATCCTTGGAAGGAGGGACCGTGTGCGGGCAACTAGGTAAAAATGCAGGGACGAAAATACCGATAGGAGATTTTCTCTTGCTTTGTGTAAGGCCACTTTCAACAAAGGTACAAGAAGAAAAAGGCGGCCCACCTGAATGACGGTTTCTGTTCTTTAAGCACTTGAATGAAAATAATTAGATTCCCAAAGAACCTATGCAGCCGCGTTGCGTGGACGCCTTCAAAATTGCTTAGTTATTTCTCCTGCATTACGGTATGCACGAGTCCAATAGCAGTGCAATCAAACTTTAATATGTAAACATAAGCCGTTTATTTTAAGCCCTCGAAGATTTCGATGCGGCACTTGGTCATCGCAATTTTTATTTCGGACAGAGCGGATAGGGTAAGAGCGAACTTCAGGGATCCATACAGGCGAGTTGCCCGCCCACTCACTCACTCACTCACTCACTCACTCACTCACTCACTCACTCACTCACTCACTCACTCACTCACTCACTCACTCACTCACTCACTCAGTCACTCAGTCACTCACTCACTCACTCACTCACTCACTCACTCACTCACTCACTCACTCACTCACTCACTCACTCACTCACTCTCACTCACTCACTCACTCACTCACTCACTCACTCACTCACTCACTCACTCACTCAGTCACTCAGTCACTCACTCACTCACTCACTCACTCACTCACTCACTCACTCACTCACTCACTCACTCACTCACTCACTCTCACTCACTCACTCACTCACTCACTCACTCACTCACTCACTCACTCACTCACTCACTCACTCACTCACTCACTCACTCACTCACTCACTCACTCACTCACTCACTCACTCACCCGTCTTCGGTCTCTCTCTCCCACACACACCAGTAAGACCAGCAATTGCGGTGGACCTCGACACGTTGGCCAGCCGGGAAAGTATCAAGTGCGACGTTGTCGAGGCCATACCCTTCACATCTCCTATATAAAGGTATTTCAGAGAACACTCAAAAATTTTTTAATGTTGCCTGCGGCAGATAGCACAACTCTCGTTCATGAGCTGGTCTACTCGAAGCGGCGGACAATACTTGCACAAAAAATAGAGCTGCGAAATCGACTAATTAATAAAAATTCATGAAGTCTTTAACTAATTACATTATAGCCCATATTGCAATTTACAAATTATAGGCATAGTGTTCGCAAGGCGGATCCACTTGGAACGAATTTTCAGAATGATGATACCAGTTTCGATATGTAAATTCCTGAACGTTGCGGAGAAATGCATTGGTGTTCCAGTTCATTTGTTAACAAAGCATCGTTTCATGTACTGAAGCACACAAGTAACTGGAACGCCGATGCATTTCTCCGCAAAGTTCGGGGATTTATATCTCGAAACTGGTGTCATCTTGTAAATTCGTTCCAAGTGGATCCGTCTTGCGAAATCCACTGCTAGAATTTGTAAATTGCAACATGGGTCGTAAGATGACTAGCTATAAGTTAATTAGTGAAGTCTTGTTAATTAGTCGACTTTGCATTTGATATTTTTTTTTTGCAAGTAGTGTCCGCCGCTTCGAGTAGACCGGCTCATAAACTAGAATTGAGCTATCTGCCACAGGCAACCTTTAAACAATTTAGCAAGTGTTCGCTGAAACACCCTGTATAGAATCCACTCAAGTGTGTTGGTGAGTCTGTAGTAATCGAAGTGGCCTCCTTTAGGTCGATGTTGCTGTAGATGGTGCTTAGATCAGCTTGGTTCACAGTGATCTCCAATATTCGATACCTTTCCAACCCTATGCTTCTGTCGGCACTGTTAGCCTTTCTAGGGTTTCACCGTTCCCCATTACGAAGTCAAGTTGTTCAAGGCAAGCACAACCTCAAGCGTGTAACAACGACCGTACAGATTACTATGCAACCGTTACGATAACTTCATCTACCTCTTCATCAATTTCATCTACCTCTGAAACCTCTCATTTCCGATGGCAGCATTAGAATTACCCCTTGCATCTACGAGGCAGCATATAAGAGGAACGCAAGGTTTTCATTGCTTTAGGTTCTTTTTTTATTATTCTCATGACGACGTCGCGCATGTAATACTCAGACACTGCCATCAAAATATTTTGGGAGTCACGCATGAATAGCCAGGCGCACGGCGTACGAACGCCTGCCCGGCTTACAGTCCGCGCAGCATTCGCGCCAGGTTTGCAGCTGCCATATGATGACCACTCCTTTCGCTCCACGCATCCCCGTCTCCGCTATTCCTGCTTCTGTGCCACTCTTCTCAGTTAGATAAACAACGCCGGACTCTCCAGTGTGCCTTGAATAGACTGGACGATAGACCATTCACATAAGCAAAGGTCTTGGGAGCCTGGCCTCACAGCTCATCAACCCAGAAAACCAATTGAGCTCTTCTGCAATACCTGAAGGCGACATACTTGAGCGCTCGACTTTAGATATGCTGCACCTGGCTCAGTGCATGTGAAAGTGCGGCTAAGGCTCGTGCCTTCTCTCTCTCGTTCTTTCACTCCCCCTTCCCCACGTGTAGGAGTGCAAACTGGACAAAGTCTGGTTAACTACCCAGCGTTTACTTCCTCCCTTCTCTCTTTCCTCGAATAAAGGATCGCCGAACGCACCATACAGCATTTGCCATTCCAAAAGCAACGGTCTTTTCCGGACTATAGATAAGCTCCTATGTATGTTCCTTACCGCACCGTTAAGTCACTGGCACATGTTACGCTGCACGCTGTGAAAGGACGAATGGGAGGGAAACAGCCATATAGGCTCCTTGGCTTTTTTTTTTCTCGCGTTAGGCTATTCGTTTCTTGCAATGCAAACCCTAATTTCTTTTTTCTATGTCTCCTGTTGTTTCTGAAAGGCCAACGGCTTCGCTGATCAATGCCGACAGTACGTTATTGAGGGTCGTCGTAGTGGAAGGCTCCAGGTTAGTTTTGAACACCCGAGGTTCCTCAACGTGCGCCACTCGAGCGCTTCTTACATTCCCGCTTCGGAATGCGACTGCCGCGACCAGAATCGAACCCGCGACCCCGTGCTCAGTAGCGCAACGCCATGGCCACTGAGTTAGCGCTGCGGGTCGTACAACTGATATCGCAGTAAAAAAAAATCCTTACGGCTGGGAGGCAGAATGTTTGAACTTGTATTAACACGCACGGAAAAGAAAACACAATGGCATAAAAATCTAAGAGGCCCAGAGACCGAAAGCCTTTCGATCGGAAGCGTTGAAGCCTTTGTGGCTGATGTACTACAGCTTGTCTTTCTTTTCTTTCCTTTTTTACTCACTTGGGGTGCTTCCTGAAAAAGAAAAGATAATAAGACATACTTATACACCTTTGGGCGCGTTAAATCATTTACCGCGCAAAGCAGTTAGCAGCACGACGACGACGACGACGACGACGGCGGCGGCGGGTGCTGGGCGGTAAGACGACAGGACATCAACTTGTTGCACAAATTTGTCCGAATAAATTTTAACGCAGTATTCTTTTTAGCCTGCTGATGCGAAGAACTTAAAGTGCGTTTTATACGTCCCAAAGCAACAACATAGCTATCAAATATCTGTTAGGGAGAGAGCTACAGATTAATTTTGGCTTCCTGGCATTCTTTAACTAGCTCCTTGAGCTTGGTACGCGATGGTTTTTGCATTAAGCTTCTGTAGGAATGAGGTCACCGCTGCCGGGAGACGAACCCGAGACTTCGTGCCTCCCTACAAAAATAAGTAGCAACTAAGTCACTGCGACAAGTGTGCCTCTTTCTTCATGCACGCGACATTCACCACAGCACATATGCGTCCACAGGCCTTGTTATTTCTGCTGCACAGAAAGACTTCGCGTAGTGCAATGCCTCATTTAGTCCGCGGTAATTTCTTTTCTTCTCTGGGTTTATCCTTGTACCACCATTCAGTCCTGCAATAAAACACACACACGCACGCAGGAGCAGAGAGAGAGAGAGAGAGAGAGAGAGAGAGAGAGAGAGAGAGAGAGAGAGAGAGAGAGAGAGAGAGCCCACTACTGCAACAGCAGCCATTTATCAAACGTCATGGAACCCTTTCTTCTAATTTAAACAGTAATTCATAACGTCCGAATTCTGCATCTGGCTGCAAAGCGCAAGCTTGGTCGAGTCGTTAGACACACAGCCGAACTTAATGTTCAACGTACAGCCTTTTTTTTTTTCTTTCTTTGCGGTCCTGCGAATCACGGGGAAATTCCCAGAAACAAGTCCCACTCGTCTCTCGGGTTATGTGGCTCACGTAAAATTCAATTACCGACTGATCGCGACAGCTGCTGAAAGTAATACAATTTTTTTTTTTGTGTGTGTGGTCACTTAGTTTGTTTCTGTTCACTTATTAACAATAACGGTGATTTCGGCGTGTGTTACACGCGCTGTTGGAAAGCAAGAAAGGAAGATGGGGTTCGCGAGAGCGAATTTTCGTGCGGTGCAATAAAACAGCCTCACGACGAGGCACCAACCGCACAATCCTCAAGTATTGAACAAGAGAGACGAAAAATGATTATGGCAAACCAATACACCCGATATTTCCAGAAAGCTTTAACATAGCAGAAAATGAAAAGTGTGTTTCACTGTTCGAGCAGGCATTTAGATACGCAGAGCACAATTTTGTCTTCCAAGTATACGGAATAAAAGTTGGCGGTCTTCAACGGCGCATGGCGGTGGCACTCTTTTTTCTTTCAAACTAGCAGTTGTCGCTTTAATGGCAACTTTCGACAATGTTCATTTAATAGCCCAGTTGTACTGTTATAATCGACGGTCCGAAAAACCCGAAAATAAAACTGGCGAGGCTAACTTTATTGATGGTCGGTGCCAGTGGATCATTACAGGCGACTACAAAAAGGACGTAAAAAAATCCAACGACAGGCAACACAGGCAAGAATGCGGAGTGTCCAAAGAGAAAGGAGAGAGAAATGAAAGCATGGAAACTAGCACTAAAGCATTCTCAGAGAATGCGTAGGATGTCGGCATCCCTTTCGCTATCCGCGGCTAATGCTTGTTGGTCTCCTATAGTGAAAGAAAAATGAACAAGCACAGTGAGGTCGGAAACTGGAAAAAAAGAAAGAAGAAAGAAATATAAAGGCGGAGGAAGCTTTTCCGCCCCTCTCGGCAGCCAACTCGGGCGAAAAGCTTGGTGGGAATCCGAGCGTAAAACTGTCGCCGAACGGGATGCGAAACGGCAGCAAGTAGGGAAAGATGCTTTCTTTCTTGCTTTTTAGTCCACGTCGTCTGTCGCGTTCACCCCTTGTTTTATTTTATTCGACGCAGTTACTTGTTTGTGCGATACAGACACAAAGAGATAGAAGCAAAGAGAGAGAGAGAGAGAGAGAGAGAGAGAGAGAGAGAGAGAGAGAGAGAGAGAGAGACCCCGACTCCTACGGTGCGCTCGTTGGTGGAGCAGATTTTCTATTATTGCGTTCCCCCGAACACTTTCGATGTTTCGGACGCTTACGTTGCCATCACCGAACAATGATTTCCGTTCGCGCTAGATCTTCGCCCATGCTGGCCTATTTAATTTCGTATCTATAAAGTCAAGCAAGAAGCTAAGCACAAGCTCAGGAAAAGAAAGCAAACGCAGCGCGACCGGGAGACGGGAGGCCCAGTGAAATTTCGACGCTTTCAGAAGAAAGTTAAATAGCGAAATGGGAATAATACTATACCTTTGACGGCGGCGAGTAGCCGAAAACAAACAAACAATAAGACGGACGATGCACGCCTGGTATTCCGAAACTGGCAATAGCGCTGGCAACTTGGATGCAAAGTCGCCATTTTTAGCGAGATATTGGTTATCTTAACGAACCTCCCCCCATTCCCCGATGCCTTGCGCGCAATGGAAAATGGCGCGATTTCTCCCCGGCTTCCTCCTTTGCGCGCGCGAGTTGAGGCCAACATCTGCGGCTATCTTTCACAAGCTTTTACTCGCATACAGTGCGCGGTCACGGTGCTATCGTACTTCGACTTTATACAGAACGTCACGGTGCAGACAATGCCGACAACGACGGCGTTAATGAGTCTAGCGTGTGCATATAATTTCTATAGCAATAGAAGAAAAAGAAGTTAGCAGCACTGGCTGGCAACGATGCTGACGCCAGATTCCTCACAGACTCCGCAATCTTTCAGGGAGTGGTACGCCAAGCCCACACCAGCAACCCCTCTCCCGTCACCGTATTTACCGCTGGTCATCCAAAAATGGAGAGTAACGATTGAATTCATGATATCTTCATATCTCGACATATAAGATAAAACAAAGGGTACAAGAGCTTGGTAGGCAATTTTGTCAAGGAAGGCAGTCATTAAAACCAAATAAAGCACAGCAACTCAACGCGTACATGCTCTGATAACTCTGATGTGCTTTCCTTGGGTTGACTGCAGGATCGGCGGCGAGGCAAGACATTTTTGCATATTCCCGACTTTTGCATATTTCTCCAGCCCAGTGTCGCCCCAAACATCTGCTCCACATAATTCCAAAGGCGCTAAACGCTGTGGCCTCGCTAGGCGAAGCGAAGAAGGAAACAAACAATGCGGCAATGGCATGACAGAGCACGGCGGCTCCAAATATCGACCGAGTGCAATCGTTTCTATCGCCAAAGTACGAGGTAAACGCGCCGACACATATAACGTTGTCTTCGATCACAAACCTCGCATTTCTAACGTGTTAAATCAGAACTCCCTGTTGCCGAATTTTTCGGAGCAAACTAGGCGGCGTATATGCATGCGAGTCAGTCTTTGAAGAGGGACATTTCGCGTCGTTAACTGTTACGTGTTTTTATGGCCGGGTCATTGGTTAACCGATGAGCCACGCGGGAGCCGCCAGCTGTGTTTGCCACTTCACAATGGCGTCGTGCAAGTTGCAGCCGCCTGGAGAACATGTTCTGTCTGCGGCTGAGCGCGGAGAAAACAAAACAGAAAAGAAAGAAAGAAAGAAAGAAAGAAAGAAAGAAAGAAAGAAAGAAAGAAAGAAAGAAAGAAAGAAAGAAAGAAAGAAAGAAAGGAAGGAAGAGAAAGAATGAAAGAAGGAAAGAAAGGAAGGGAGAAAGGAGCAGAAGGCGGAGAGCAGTACACAGGCAGCTGTGCACAAGGCCAGAAAAGGGCAATGAAAAGGCACCCGGCACCGAACACTGCCATTCCACTTATAGGCAGAAGATGGGCAAAGAACAATGGCAGATACACAGAAATGTACCACCCTAAATTCGCCTGCTTCAGACGTCTAGAGAGCTATTATGTCTAGGATATACAGACGCCATACAGGCAGCCACGAACGGGCGTGAACGGAGACACGGCGCAAAAGTGATAAAATAAAAGGACTCAATTAAACTCGGTCGCACTCCTCACCCTCTAAACAATTATTTTACGGCCTCGCTGGCAACTCGCCAACTCCTCCCACAATACAGGCCCGGCGTACAAGCCCTTATTGATCGCTCGGGGTGATACGGAAGGATTCCCTGGCTCCTGCGCCGATCTCATGCGCACGCGCTTTTCTCCGCCGCCCTACATTCCCCTCGTATTGATGCGCAGCAAACTCGTCAAGTATATCCGCGATATGGTTGCCACCTTCATAGCCCATAGGCCTTGCTCTGCTCTTTTTGAGACAACCTCTGGGGTGTGGCAATGGAATTGTAGAGGGTACCGAAGGAAGAAGGGTTCCCTCACACAGTTCCTAGCCACACGTCCTCACCCACCAGACGTTATAGCACTTCAAGAAGTACATTGCACTCCCACACTCACTGGATACAATGCATACACTGACAAGCATGACACCACCAAACAACCACTAGCTGCCACCCTTGTGTCCAAACAAATCACAGTGATCGAGCACACGCTCGACAGCTCCCACATTCCGCATGTGCTCTTAGAAATTGTACCTAGGAATCGATATGAAACCAGCTTGTTTTTACTTAATATCTACAGTGCACCCAAATCGCGACGAGACGACTTCGGGCAACTTTTTTCGGCCGCCAGTAAACAAGCCAAAAAATTGATTGTTCTGGGAGATTTCAATGCGTCCCACCCGGCCTGGGGGTACCAAACAGAAACACCAAAAGGCCGCCGTCTAGCCCACGCCATGAACCTTCATCAATTCACTCTGCTGACAGAACCTGACACACCTACCAGAACGGGCAACAGCGTAAGCAGGGATACCTGCCCTGACCTAACAATGGTCAAGGGGTTAACTCAATGCTCCAGGGACAACATAATGGAGACTCTGGGCAGTGACCACAGCATTCTAGCCACAGAAGTCCAACTGGTAGCCATACGCACCCCAGAACGTTCAATTAAAATAACCAACTGGGACACTTTCCGGCGCAACAGAACCAAATCTGAACAACACGACCCGCCATCTCTACGCGAGTGGACACAACAGCTACAAGCAGATTTTAAAGCAGCCACCAAGCAACTTACTGCAACAACGGAGACACCGGATGTGGACAGACATCTGCTCCATCTCTGGGAGGCTCGAAGAGGCCTGACCAAACGATGGAAGAGGCAGAGGCACAACCGTAGGCTGAAACAAAGAATCGCCCGGATCACAGCAGAAGCTGAAGAATACGCCACCAGCCTCACTAATAGCAATTGGCACAACCTCTGCGACCGCCTTAATGGCACACTAAGTAGTTCGAAAACGTGGTCCCTCCTCAGAGCATTACTCAACCCAACGCACACAAGAACGCACACAACGAACACAGTCCGCACTATCATCCACAAAGAACAAATGGATGATGACGCGCTCCTCCGAACACTGCAACAAAGATACATTGCTACAGGCCACCGACCAGAGTACAAAGACTATCCACACGAGGAAGAAACCCAATTGGACGGCGATATTACAGAGACAGAAGTGAGGGCAGCCCTACACGGCATAAGACGAAACACAGCGCCCGGAGCAGACGGCATTCACTATGCACTGCTACGCAACCTCGACGACCAGGCCATACGGCAACTCACTGTATACTACAACGACAATTGGAAAAACGGAACGCTTCCACAGGAATGGCGACACGCCGATATCACCTTAATTCCGAAACCCGGGAAACCGCTGTCCCTCCAAAATCTCAGACCCATTTCCCTAACTTCGTGTGTGGGCAAGCTCTTCGAGCACGTAGTTCTAAATCGCCTCCAGCCTCACCTCGAAGCGAACCAATTCTTTCCCAATACCTTATTCGGCTATCGTCCAGGTCTGTCTGCGCAGGACATACTCCTACAACTTAAGGAGGATGTTGTGGATAGTCCAAGTAAAGCTCAAACAAGAGCCATTCTGGCGTTGGACCTCAAAGGAGCCTTTGATAACGTCTCACATGACCTCATTCTAAACAACCTTGCATTCTCCCGATGCGGAAAGCGCATCTATGATTATGTCCGAGCCTTTTTATCGGACCGAACAGCCACCATCGGCCTAGGTGATATTCGGTCGGATATCATAAAACTTTCCGGCAGAGGGACTCCCCAGGGTTCGGTTCTCTCACCCACCCTGTTCAACGTGGCAATGGCAAAGCTACCACCACTCCTCGACAAACTTCCGAACGTGCAGCACGCCCTGTACGCCGATGATATTACAATCTGGGTGACCACAGGGTCAGACAGCGCCATTCAAGACGCACTACAGGAAGCCGTCAATATAGTTCAAGAGTATGCAACAGCCGGAGGACTCACATGCGCAGCTGAGAAGTCGGAGCTCCTGCTTGTATTTAAAAAACGGAACAGGACCGATATTCCACCAGCCATCACATTGCATCTCAGTGGCAACGTTATTCCAAGGGTAGACAGACTACGTGTACTTGGCCTTCACATACAACACAACGGGAAGGCCACACATACCCTACACGTGCTCCGCCAACAACTTACCCAAATAACGCACATGATAAAGCGCATTACAAACCGCCGACAAGGACTGAAAGAAAAAGACGTACTCCGAATTGTGCAAGCCCTCATAATCAGCCGATTAACCTACCACCTCCCCTATCATAATCTGACTCAGACTGAGATGCACCAGATGGACACCCTCCTCCGTACGGCACTAAAGGCAGCGCTCGGACTACCCCAACATGCGTCTACGCAGCTGCTACTACGACTGGGAGTGCACAACACCATCCGCGAACTAGTTGAAGGTCATCTGAACAGCCAATTGCAACGTCTGCAACGAACAATGCAAGGGTGCCACATTCTATCCCGGCTAGGATACCAAACACCGAGAGAACCACAACAGGCAAACCGCACACTTCTTCCGCTTAGCATTCGCAACAAAATTCACGTGGCCCCAATTCCCCGGAATATGCACCCTGACCGTCATAAAGGTCGACGAAAGGCAAGAGCACAAGCCCTGGCTCGCCTATTTGGCGATGACACATCAAACACTCCAGTCCTATACACCGACGTGGCCCGCTACCCACAGAAACGTGCCCTATGTCTAGTCGTACTGGATAGTGCAGACATTCTGAGAGCTTCGGCCACGCTCAACACTGTGGACAGTGGCACGGCGGAAGAGGCTGCTATTGCCCTAGCCATAGTACACGCTTCAACCATGCCGGCACCGGATGGACCTATCACAGTGGTCACTGATTCTCAGACCGCCTGTAGGACTTTGGCACAAGGGAGGGTGACACCCTACACACACCGCATCCTTACATCATTACACCCCACAGCGTTACACAGGGTGCGTATCGTCTGGACGCCTGGACACGCCTCTCTCCATGGTAATGAACGCGCTAATGCGGTAGCCCGAGAGCTCGCTAACCGGGCGCCATTGGAAGAGCTGTCCAACCCAGACGACGCACCGACAGAACCACTGAACTACACTGAAACTCTACAATATTACAGAGATACCAGGAGACACTTCCCTGCACCACATAATTCCCTTAATCGAGAAGATGCCGTTGCGTGGCGACAGCTTCAAACTAATTCATTTCCCTGCCTCTTTTATCTTCACCTCTTCCACCCCACACAATATCCCTCATACTGTCCCTATTGTGGAGCAAAGCCCACAATATATCATTGCCGTTGGGAGTGCCCACATCCTCCGGGCTACTCCCGTATTCCTTCACCTTCACCTTCCTCCTGGGAGACTGCGCTGACCAGCTCAGACCCGCAAGAGCAGCGACGGCTGATCCGGCGGGCACGCGGAGTGGCGCGGGCCAATGGGGCCCTGAACTAAGGGCTCCACCCTGCGAGGAAGTCGCCCAATCTGATGACAAATAAATGTTTTCTCTCTCTCTCTCTCTCTCTGGGGCTTCCTACCTTACAGGCTAGGCTGTCCGAAACACGCGGCTTGATTGGAGTTAGGCTGAAAGAGGTGCACGTGCCAGCTATAGACATTACCATTGGAGAACCCTTTGAGTATGGTCCACGGGCGGGTGAACAACGCGCATGTTCTGCTATGCATTTGATAGGGGGCTCAAGTGGGTTTACATAACTGCAGAATGCATTATGGCGACTCCAGGACGCTCTCGTTTGAGAGGTCTACAGCCGCAGCTAATTGCACAGGTCCGACTGATAAACTGATGAAGCACTGCCTTGAGTCAGCAGACAACTTTTTCTCCCACCGGCGTTATACCGCCGGCGGTATACCGGCATTCCGCCACGAATGCTGCGGAAATCATAGCGTGCGCCTACGAGCGGCGTCGTGTTCCTAAGCAAGTGAACTCACCAGCACGCCTCCTTCAAATCTTTGGGGTCCGAAGCGTTGAACGCCTTTTCAGTAACGCTCCTCCTGAAGACGTTACTGCACAGGTTTGTCTCCTGTATGGCTGTCTCCACGAAGCAGGTCTGCGCTGGCGGCGTGGGCGACAGCTTCGCGTCTTGCACCAGCGTCACTAGCGACCATGCTGCAAATGAAGAAAGGAAAACCGTAGCTGTAGACACGTTAAAGCCCCCGAACGAATAATAGAACTATGCGGTGCTCGTTAAATGTGAGTTCGACTTTATGCGTCGGCTTGTAAGCCAACATCGCCTGCAAGAGCCAGACTAAATTGCTCTTGAACGTGAAATGCTGAGGGCTCTGCTTTTCGATTGCACAACCTGACGCGAACTTATGAGTGCAAACCTTCACAAAGAGCACTACATGAACGTCTAGACAATGCTGCGGTCGAGCAGCCCACAATCTGACCTTAAATGAGGACGGATCGCCGATTACTTTTAGTCAACTTCAGAAGCTCCTTGATCACGTTCGAGACAACTTTGGGGCAAACTTGAATAATCTAGCCTTACTGGACGGCGAGCTTAAAGAATCTTTTACAGCACTTTACCTTACCATGCGTAAAATCCTTCCTAGTTGGTATATCTATCTGGAAATATAAGTGGGTACGCAGGTAGGGACCGTTAGGGTCTGTGCACGTCTTATACGTGCTTGTGTGGTCCCGTTCATTGGCGCTAGAAGACGGGCTTTTTAGGTACCAGGAACTGCATTACAACTCTGCAGTACAGTTGCATTACAGCTGCATTACAGCTGCATTACAACACCTGCATCAAAGAGGAACAGGCGAACATTATTACATAAATGCATTAAGCCATCATATCTTAATTATATGCTCATTTTATGCAAACAGAAGAAGCTGCCACCTTCTGAAGATAACAGATGTTTAACAAAATGACAAGGAACTACACGACTCCATACTTTTGGGAGCGAACTAGGTGCAGTGCCGATAGCCGCAGCGAGGCCGCTTTACTTCGGTTAAATCTTCACACAAGCACATCACAAGGTATCTATGCCATATTAAATATGTGACACCATACCACCATGTGTAGAGACATTCATTGGCATTCGCTACATCAAACGTTTCGGGCTCATGATTTATCATACAAGAAATTTGGATGCCCCTAACGGACAAATTGCTTAGTGGTGGCAGTGGTGGTGGGTTGCAGAAATAGGCGTGCTTAGCTCATGTGTTTTCCTACACGGCTACCAAAAGCGCATGGGCCCTCGGCATTCTTTGAAAGCGTCGTTCTGGAGTTGTGCGACCGGCCTTATAATATACTCACCCCACTGGCAACTTGCCGCAGAGTCCCACTATCATGACATCAAAGCGTCGTCATATTGTGCGAACGTTCCTTCATCATGCCCCGATGATGTCACCGTAGTGATAGAGTTCCCTACAAAAATTACTAAACAGCAATGTAGCACTAGTGTCTACGGCTTCGGAAAGTATTGAGGTTCAGACAGTACGGAAATTATTGGTACAGCACATGCATTTGCCTCAACTTCGACCTTCTGGCTTCAAACGACACTGTGATTTAGCAAATTGATCGTTTTCAAAAAGATATTGCGTTATGAATGCAACAATTCGCCATAGTTATGAATGTGCGCTGAAGCGTAATGCCCATGCTTACATAAGAAACTGACGTCTTCGAAATTTTCAGATGTACAAAGCGCAGTATATACACCCACAAAAACGTGTCAGGCCACAAGCACGAAGATGAGGCAAATCGAGGTAACATACAACTCATAATTCTTATAGTGCATGACGGATCGCAGTGCCAGATGTCTTTCTAGGATTTTGTGCGTGAGTGCGTGCGTGCGTGCGTGTGTGTGTGTGTGTGTGTGTGTGTGCGTGCGTGCGTGCGTGTGTGTGGGGGGGGGGGGTGCGAGCTCTATGCTGTAGACGACGTATAGCTGCCACGCGTGGCCTGCGTTTCACGCAACAAAGACACGGCGCAACTGCAGCCCACGCCTGTTCCCGTTTAAGGCGATGTTACTGGCTAACTCTAACCGTATCGTCCATGGATTTACCGAGGAACAACGCCGGCAAAACATTGGACGAACGCTGCCTCTTCAGCCAGGAGTCATGAGCTTTATTTCCGTTCATCTTTTGTCGATCTTTCGCTCGCCAGTACGCACGGCGTAACGTGAGACGCCTCGCCTGCATCGGCCGCACGGGCCAGCAGAGTGCGCCCGAATGTCTTTCATCGCGGTTGCAGTCACGGTGCAGTGCGCGATGGACCGCTATCGCAGTGCTCAGCTTGACATTTACCGCCGCCTCGGTGAGGAAATACGTGCGCACAGAGAATATTCTCCCGACAGGCAGTCCATCAGGTAATCGATTCTCCTAATGCGTGCACTGTCCGTTATATACCGGCACATGAAAATGCTGAAGATACTGCGCGCGACCTACTTATGGACATTGACTTCACGAAGGAGGCGATGTCACACGAAAACAACAACAACAACAAAAAAAAAATAACGTTAGCCGGAACTGACGAGCACGACACGAACAGCTGATATAGTGGAGATCAGTACTGTGGTATAAAGGGAGCACGTACGGTTACGTGAACTTGGCACGGCATCGGAATCCTTGAAACATACGCACGTCGTTAACGGTGTTTCTTTTCTGTTCTGGCTTGCTTTCTCAATATTTAGCCCTCCTTCCCATTGAGCGGCAAGTTATTGTACTCCGAGACGATCGATACGTCGGATCGATATAGAGCCATAAAGAATGGTCTAGCATGCTTGAGCATCACTCACAACGTGATATTCAAGCGAAACGGGCTGCGCATTTACTTGCGCTTTAAACGCAGAAAGCCGCCAGAAATGCCATGTTGGACGGCAAGGTCAGATGCAAAACACTGCATCATCCAATTACATGATTCCAACGTACAAACAACAATAAATACGTTTTACATATTATTGAAAAACTTAAAGGTCAGCTTATAGAAAGTTTGTCTCAACAATAACCAAGTGCGTCACTTCATCCACAACGTCTGTGCTGTGCCATAGAAGTTATGCCTCTCCTATAGGAATCCCTGGTTAACATCAATAATACTTAATAGAGTAAGTAAAATGGATAACTTATATTAAAAATTAGAAGGAAACCATTTAATTGGCGCTTAAAAGATCGCTACAAACAATATTGTAACACCTTGAATGCACCGATGAAGAATGCGAAGAAAAGGTATTACCAAAATGAAATTACTCGTTCTGGTTCTGACCTGAAAAAGAAACAGTAGCTTTTTATCAATTCCTTTTTCAATAAACCTATAAGTCCTATTATAACTAATATTACTCATGAAGGATCCATTATCTCTAACCCAGCCGACATCGCTAACGCATTCAGTGAATACTTCTCTGCCACTATTCCTGTTCAATCTCCTCCCACAGACAAACTTCGTCATGGTGGTCATTCATTTTTTGGTTTCCCCCACAACTCCGGAAAAGGTAAGGAGTATAATAATAGACCTAAAGTGCTCTAGTGCTGGTGTAGACAAAATTCATGCTAATCACACAAAACTGGTTGCTGATATCATTGCGAATGTGCTCGCCTTCATAATCAATCTAATTTTTCAAACAGGTATATTTGCCAGCACGTTAAAAGCAAGTATCGTAATACCGGTACTTAAAATAGGTGATAAATCACTAATTTAGAATTCCAGACCAATATCTGTTCTTCCATTTCTTAGTAAAGTTATTGAAAAACTAATCCACAATCGTCAGCCTAAATACCTCGAAAAATTGAACTTTTTGCAGCGTAAACAATTTGGATTCCCTCACGGGTATTCAACTAACCTTGATCTTGTTTACTTGCATGATAACTGCAAAATCGAAATTGACAAAGGTAACTTCGTTAGTTCTGTTGTTTTAAACTTCGCTAAAGCTTTTGCTACAATTAATCAAGCTATTTTATTCTCTACACTTGTCTCTTACGGCATTGAATGAACCCTTTTAAATCTCTTTCAAGGTTACCTATCTATCGTGAGCAATTAATATTCATTTCTGGCATTTCTTCTAACAAAATAGTAATTAACATCGGGGTATCACAAGGCTCAATTCATGATGCGCCTTCATTTTTGTTATAAACGATCTAGCTAAATGGCTAACTTTACCAACAAATGCATCCTATATGCCTATGACACTCCTCGTTTATATACGGGTAACTGCTTAAAAGATCCTATAACGACCCGTAATGCTGATCTTATAAATATATGTACTTGGTGTGCTAAAAACAAACTAATTAAACTTTCCGAAACCAAGTTCATAATTTTCAGTTCTAGACGCAATAATGATTCGCAAGTTTTGCCAATTTTTATTGAGTTGCATGTTATTTATCCCTCCAACCATTGTTCATTCCTTAGTGTCAAACTTGACTCACGCTTGAAATTTACCTTGCACATCCATGAACTACAAAGAAACTTCATACTGGATTAGAATTCTACGCAAAGCTAGGTGTTATTTTGATTTACATTACGCATTCACTCATAGCCATCTAAACTATTGCATAACTTCCTGGGGTCCAACCTATCACTTTCATCTTTCATCCTCCCAACATGTTCACAATCAAGCTATTCGTTGTATTACCGATCGTAATCACCGATCGCATGTTACAGAACTGTACCGCGATCTAAACATAATCTGCATTACGAATCTTGTGAAATTCAATGTTTGCGTTTTTGCATATCGAGCAATTAAAGACCATTACCTTCTAAAATTTGTTTTCATGCAATCACTTACTAAAAGAAGTTATACACGTTTTTCTCTAAATAACTTTCTACTTCCAAAAGTGCGTACAAAGTATGGACCCAAAGAGTTGGTTTTGCTTTGATTAAGTCGCGGAATTCTTTGCCGTATAATATTAAAGCTGCTGTTTCCGTGGTCATCATTTAAAGGTTTGCTTCGTGATTTTGTTCCTAACCAGTAACACAATTTCACAAATGAAATAACATGTCCTTTATCGTTTTTTTGCTGAGTAATGACTATGTATTCATTGATTGCAATTGTTTAATCACTGAAATTATTGTACTTGCTTAATTATTTTATTAATAATTGTGTTACTGTGCGTATTTTATTGTAACTGTTTTTATTACTCTTTCTTGCTTTT
This sequence comes from Dermacentor albipictus, assembly GCF_038994185.2. Taxonomy (NCBI): domain Eukaryota; kingdom Metazoa; phylum Arthropoda; class Arachnida; order Ixodida; family Ixodidae; genus Dermacentor; species Dermacentor albipictus. The sequence goes on along the minus strand of NC_091821.1, from coordinate 319,134,186 downwards.
TAATAGTTTCCATTTAACATGTCATAGGAGGTTCTCCTACAGTATTTTCACTATGGGACCTCTTTCCGTACAATATTATACCGAACTTTGTATGTGCTTTTTATGAGAATAAACTTCATACTTCGACGCTTCAAACTTCAAACGTGGGAAAACGAGTATTGGATCGAGAACACCTCTCGCCTAATTTCTCACACTTTGAATATCACGGAGAACAGTTTTTTTTTCTTTAACTATAAGCTGCAATGCATGCTTAGTGTTTGTTTATAATGAAGTGATGTACATGTATTGTGCTATATTCTGTATACCATTTGTCCCACGTAACTTTTGCCAAAAGTTAAAGATATACAAGTGCTATGTAGCTGTAAAGAATGTTGATTGCTGTCGCTTAAAGTAAGAGTATTTAACCTTAACTATATCATTAGTTATCAAGTAATCAACTTCTCAAATATTGTATTCAGGTCAAAAGCGTCAATAAGAAAATTGTAACCTATCCTCAAAAATTTCCGATCCAACTTTCTGTTGACTATTAAATTGCGCGGCACTGTTTCTTGTTTCGCAGGCTTTCCTTCAGGCTTGAAAAAAAAAAAAAAACTTTAATGTAGCACGTAATGAGAAACAGAGAGTTGGGTCGGGAATATTGCAGGACGGCATGCAATGTTCTAGCTGACAATATCGTTCTGAATATAATTGAGAATTTTTTAAATTAATAATAACTAATTCTGTAATTAGGAAAAATACGAGATAATAGTCTGACATGCTCCCAGCTATACGACAAACACCATTACTTTGGTTTTATCCAGTTCGTGGCACTTGCATACATTTAAATCTTGGCACAAGCTACGCGGGACACGTGGTATATTTCGTCACATGAACATGGATTCTTGGAGTTTTGTCAGTTCATCATGGTGTATTCGTGATTTGTTTTAAAGGCACTATAGGTAAACAGTTCTGTTATGTTGGTACAGCGTGCCTGCAACTCTAGTCCCAGGCTCCGTCAGGCGTTGCTACCTTTTGTCTTCCCTTCCTCTACACTTGTAATGAATTATATATATATATATATATATATATATATATATATATATATATATATATATATATATATATATATATATATATATATATATATATATATATAGTACTCAAATCAAATAAAACAAATTGAATGTAGTGGTTTCTCCCGCCTGCCCGGTTATTGGAAGGAAGGCTATAACAAAAACAAATCAAAGATTGAATGTTGACTCGATGAAGAAACCAGGTTAACTCTTCCGTTTAAGCTACTAGCCCGCTAACGCAAAAGTTTAGCAGCGAGGTTTTCTCATTCCGCGATTTATTTGGCTTCATACCATGTTTAAGTTGCAGCCCTTAGTCAGGAATAAATCAAGAAACATAATCTGCACAGAGTGCAGCGTGTTTCCCGCGGTTTCTTTCCCACAAAAAAATTGCATTTATAGTCCGACATTACAGCAGACGACGTGCAGTGATTTATTCTGGCCGACGTACTGCATACAAATATGGCATTAAACCAAATACAGCGCGAAATTCTGCCTCTGAGCAGAATATGAATTCTAACCAGCCAGCGGTTTTAAAGGAAGAACCAGGTCGTCTCTGGTACCATCACCCACATGTACACATCATTTCGTAGGTATACAATGCGGCCCACTGTCGAAGACCCCACATGAATGTGCAGCTCTCACTTTGCTCGTGCTATAGCTACAAGTGCCGGCTAGAGCAATGTCAATGCAGTAAGCAAATCTGCTGAAGAATGCCACCATCCGCAAGTTATTTGCTGCAAAGACATGCGATCATGTACCATTGCAAGAGGTGCAAATTTGCACACATTCTACATACATGTGTTCCCTTTAACGGTGGACCGCATTGTACACGATAGCGCCAAACAGTTATTTGTTGCGAGCTAATAAAAGCAAAGCTGAGTGCATGCACAGCACTGCCGACTCACGTTACGCTGCACAAATGCGGCCACAGGACCGCAGTTAGCAGGTTAAGGCGAAATATTTTAGGAATGATGCGAGATCCACGAACTATCAAACGACACGCGTCGACGAACATCAGTGCATAAGAGGTCTAGCGGCGTCATTGGCAAGCGTCACCAAAAGAAAAGACTCCATAAAATCAAGGCTACGTACTTTCTTAAAGGCGTATGGCATAACGCCGAATGCGAACTAACTGCCCAAGTTAAGGAAGCGCCGACCGCCTTTGCAGCTCTGCTATGGAAAAACTAACGTGCGAATAATGCGCAGCTTTATGCAAAAAAAGTGAGGCGTCTCTGAAACTACTGCACGCACGTTCGTGCTACTCGCCAGTCGCCACAGCTATAAAACACCCTGTTATTATTATTTTTTTTCAGCGCCCGCTATCACATACTATGCAATGCAGCTCTTGAGGTATGAAGAAAGGCGCGTTCGTAAAGTTCACCTGTAAAAATACGCCCTCTCACACGTTGTGTTGTTTTGCTCGTCAATGATTGTTTGAATTCTGGTGACACGGGTGGCTTCGTCGTTTCTCAACGTCTTCAGTCAAAAGTAGTGAGTTACGACCACCAAATAATTGTTTAATTTAGCAATTCTCATGCGGCTACACTAGCCGGCGCGTTTGGCCTCTCACGATGCAACCAGCACTCTACGCCCAAAGCTTTCGTCGGCCTCCAAAGAAACGATGTTCGTGCCGCCGTGCGATTTCGACATCCACACGGTTGACCTTTTGCTGCGCCGCTTTTCGCGCTGAAAGCTCGAAACGCCCATCGAGTCGAATAGCGGGGCATCTAAAGATACAATAGCAGGCCACCAAAACAAACATTGCGCCTTCGAGAACAAAAACGACATCACTTCTGTTTTTAACGGATACGGCGCCGCAGTATTTTTTCTTCCGGTGGAAGTGTTCCTTTGTCACACAGACGGCGCTAAGCTCCATGAACCACTGATGAATCGCCATGTTTTGAACGTGTGGGGTTATCGAAGCTTCCGTACCAAGTAGCTTGGCAGTGACGTTGAGAAACACAGTAGCAGAAACTGTAGATCAGGACACTAACTCTATAGAGTGAACCTGTGCACAGAAAACAGGTTACCCTCACAGCACAACAATCGCTCCGAGCACAGTCGGCGATCGCCAAAAATCTCATCTGCGGGTCAAGTGCCTTGGCTTTTAAACATGACTCGCCGAGATCTCCATGGTAATCGCTGGTGCCCGCGTGGCTTCCAGAAACTACCACGCAATTCGTGTTGCGCATACAATATGATTATAAAAAGTTCGGCGAGAACATACACAACAGATAGAATCAACGATAATATTCGAGTAAGCTTAAAATCATGCAGGCGTGTCTTGCACTCAGCGATAACCTTAAGTTGTCAGCGGGTGAAGTGCAGTCCCCGTCAAAAGGATATATAAATACACGTGTTAATATGAATACGGGCAAAAGAACTTGCTTGCTCTCAAAGACAAAGTGTTATAGTATTCGAAAACAGCAAACACCGCGAAAGCGTTTCGATACTTCCTGAAAGACACTGGTCACATGATATATTTTAATTAGGTTGTATGTTGCGTCTTATAGTGCGTTTTGTGCATGTTGTCCGTGACGCGCAGTATGAGCACTTCATTTTATTTCTCGTCATTCCCATCTGGACTAGCACGCTGGGCGTAACTCAAGGCAAACTTCTTCAGGATTCATTAAAGAGCCTCTCTCTCTTTCTCTCACACACAGACACTTTCTTTATCGCGAACAGCAAGATTTACGCAGCTAACCAAAAAGAAAAGCAAAGAGAGATCAATGCCTAGTGGCACAGCTGCTCCAACCAGTACGAAACTGCGCGAAGAAATATATCCGCTGACGAGTCTAATCACAAGCAGTGGAGGACAGAGGGCTGTGTGATCACTTCATGCGCTTTCGAACATAGCCAAGCCGCGATAGAGAAAAGGTTTTTTTAGCTGCGGAGCAGGAACCATGCGGCGCAAGCGAAGCGGTCCCGAACGGCGCATCCTCAACGGCGTGCAAAGCTGCGGATGCTGCGGACATATGGGTTGACCTCGTCGCCTCTCTCATTGTCGCCTTCACCCACGTCCCTTACCAGCTCTCTAACACGTCCTTCGCTCTCTCTCTCTCCATCTTTCGCCCATTATCTCGGCTCTTCTGGCTGGAGCTCGAATGCACAGGGGTGCCGTTCTTGGAATGACCACCATTCCGAGCCAGAGGAGAAGGCGCCGGAAGCAATCAGTGGACCGCCGTCCCTTCCGGCAAACTGCAGAGTGTCCACTCGCAGGGCAAGATCTTCATATCCCATACCCAATCGGCGCAAATGGAACGTATTTTTGACAAAATGGACACCGACGGGGCTTTCGGGTATAGGCAGCTCTTCAAATTTATCTATTCTCGGGGTCGCGAACTGTAACTTGTGTAGGTTCTCATAGCTTGCATATGGAGGTAACATGTAGACCATGCATATCTCTCATACAAGTATTACTGGGGGAAGCCTAGTCTGGCTAGAATAGCCGTTGAAGTATCTGTCATATCTTCTCATGACGCTCAACGATCTGGCACAAGTTCGCATGCACAATAATACTAAACACATCTCGACGAAACGATGCGCTGAAGGACACGACGATCTCCTTAAAGCTTACGCGAGTCATTTCAACAGAACTTTATAGCATCACAACGACGTGCACGTTTTGGTACAGGAATGAATACACGATGCTCGGTTTTATCACTCTGCCTGATGTTTAGCAGAAATCTCCGGCGAAGACAGTGCTGCGCCGAGCTAAGCGCCATCACGAAGGTACCAAAAGGTGAGCGGTCAGCTAGAAGGCATGGGTGCGGATTTTTTTCTGCGAGTTTCAAAGATCAGAAAATTTGCAGCTTCATTCCATAATGGCCAAAAACACCATATCTCTCATAATTATATATGGCAACAAAATATGCAACTCCAAAGAAATCTATTCAAGTAAGCACCATAATCGCTGGCAACGAGCTATAAAAAGCTCTGCGCAAGTGGTCTTTAGAACAAGGCACTTCATCAGAAATGTCACACACTCTGACACTTGGTTATCCGCGTTTATTTTTTGCCATTTGCTCTTCAGAACAGATCATTTACTATTAGAGCGGGGTGTCAAAGAACTGGCACACAGCGAACTCAGCTTTTTATCGTGCCATCAGAACTTGGTGAACGCTATCTACGTGCTTATACCAAGCTTCGAGCGCCTATACCATCATCGTGCTTTGTTTAGTTCTACCAGCAGTTCAGGAGCATGCTGCTTCAACCTGCTTGCATACAGCGAACCAAGCCTCATTTTCTTTCTAAACACAGCCCACACAACCACGATATTTGCAGCACTACAGACAACGGCGGATTCAACGAAAGGCAGGACGTAACTACCTGTTTTACAAGAGTTCGCAAAATTTCGTTATGCAGTGGACGCGGCGCTCTATGCGAATGTTTTTCTACCATTTCTCATGGTTGCGTAAAGTGATTTCTTGAAAAAGTTTCCGAATATATTTCTAAACGATAATTACACGTAACACGTATTAACTTTCTCGAGAATCGAAAAGAAAAAGAAAGGGGGGGGGATATGAGCAAAATTGTGAGAGTGAAGCGATGCGCCTGTTTCTTTTTCCAGCGGTTACAGGAACATTTATCTTGCGTTTCTGTCTTACGATAAACACGCATACATTTGAATTCTCGATTTAGGATAACTTCATGAAATCGGTTTCCGATGTATCAAAATATAGCGCTTATTGAACGAAATTTCGTGCATCATGTGCTTCGTTATCAGCGGGTTCGACAACTCTTTCGTGCGCACGAATGCTCCATATGCTGAATCGTGACTAAGATTTATAAGCCCAGCAGAAACAATTCTCAAGAAGACGCAAGAGCAGAAGAGTCGAGTTAGGAAAGCGAATGGCTTCCTTTCGAACACAATGTGACAAGTATTCGTAACGCTCTTATGCAAATTATCACGCCAGAAAAGAGTAGCCATTGGGGCCTACAGGGGCAACCATCTCCTCAAACACAGTTTAAGAAAAAAGAGAAAATAAAGTAAAACTGGCCGCAAACATCTACAGCATGAACGACATAGTCGCTGTGCCAGTATCCCTCACAATACCATTACTTAGAAAAAAAATAGAGCAAACTAGCCTCAGCAAAATATCACACAAGCAACTAAAAATCTTGTGAAGGCTTTTTAAAAGAGTATTATGTTTTGTTTCTAAGCTGCCTCTATATTGTAGAGCGTTGATTTCCTGCTATCGAGGTTAAAGGAACGCACTGGAAAGACTGGGAGCTCTAAAACAAAACCTTCAGCCGTTTCGCAAACCTTGTTGTTTCTTCGCAAGTGCCCTTAGCCTTTGACCGGCCACCTTCGCTAATAAGATTTCAGCACAACGGCTGATGGCCATCTACCCTTATTATAAGTTTTAGCGTAAGAGCTATTTTTGTTAATACGGGCCCTGATATACACGGAGTCCCGGCTAAATTTAGCCTAAAAATATGGGAATGCCCCGTAGCTGGACAGAACAAACGTAATGTTGTTCGCCGTCGCTTGTAGATATTCAAATTATCTTATTATTTCGCCTAATTACATAATTATTCTAATTTAATTAATCAACTTCTCAAATATTATAATTAGATGAAAAGTGTCAATGAGAAAATTGTTGAGCAGCATGAAAAACTCCTGATACAGCTTTTTGTTGCTCAACACATGCTACATAAAGGTGTTTACGATTGTGAAAGAAGCCCGCGAACGCATACAAGGTGCCTCGATCAGGCAGTTGGGCGTAATTTTGACTGCATTTGCGGGCTACTTTCACGCTCGGAAAAACACTATTATGAAGCACGTATTGAGCAACAAAAGCTGTATCGGGAGTTTTTCATGTCACTCTACAGTTTTCTCAATGACATTTTCTAATCTAATTATAATATCTGAGAAGTTGATTAGTTAATAAGGACTAATTTTCTAATTAGGCGGAATGAAGAAAATAATTCGAGCATCTCCAAGCGATGGCAAACAACATTACATTTGTTCTGTCCAGCTACGTGGAATTTGCATATATTTAAACCTTGGTGCATGATAGTTGTGGTACACCCTGTATATACAATTTGAAAAGCCCGCGAACATGAAACTACCGAAGCTAGGACTGTCGCAAGGCTGCACTAAAATAACACATGATGGACGCTTTCCTGAGGAAGCATGCATGCTCTTCATCAATGTCACAGCGCGGCGAAACCAAGAAGCGTATTTTTGACAAGCGAATGAGTTCATCCTGCGCCAATCCCCAAAATCCTTCCCTCATTAGGAGCTTTTCCTGTAAGCACTGCGAGCTGTGATCGAATAAACTAAAAGTACATATTTCACGAAACACATAATGTACAGTACGGCTCACGCACACTGCAGGGACGGTGTAACAGGTCAATGTGCACTGAAATGAGTGAACGAAGGACAAGGTATATATACGCGCTTGACACGGCTCTGCAACCTGACCTCACTTTGCACGAAGTGCGTGATTAAAAGCAGGGCGAGAACGAAAATACCGCACGGAAATTGCGCGAGAGCGCCCTAATTAAAATGGCCTCAAGCGTCGATTAAACCGCTTAACGTGGACCCGTAGTTCGGCGGGACGATAGGCACGTACGCTTTATATGAAGTGGAAGGAGAAATGCGCATAAGCGATCACCGTGCTTAAAACGCCTGCTCGCCTCGCCGGCTAGAAAGCGCGAAGTAAAGCAGATTGGTTTGCACACTCTGGCAGAAGGGAAAGAGGCTCGAAGACACCTTGGAGCAAGACGAGGACGATCTCGTGCACGGCGTAACTCCCAGCGCGCATTACAGCCCGGTGCTTGTGGTCGCTATCCGAAGAATTCGGCTGCGCATGACGGAAGACTCCGCTACCTGCGAAGTACCACCAACGGCCCCGCTAAGCCGAGGCGACAGCATGCATGCACTGATCCTATAGCGGCGACCGACCGACAACACACGCTAGTGTGAGCGTCGTTTTTGCCTTGAGGAACGGGTTGTGTTCAGCAATTTATGTTCACGCGACTCTACGCGGCGTCCCTTTTATAACCGAGAGAGAAAGTTGCGCCTTTGTTTTTGACTGGAAAAACCGGAGAAACTAGGTGGCGCAGCTCAGCTCGCACAGTGACCATTCTGCGGTAAAGCGTCGCCTTGTGTTATTCGCCAGGCCGATCCACGAGGGGGCACAGCTTTGCAGCACGCTTGCTTCAGTATATGGTACCATTTATAAAATATATTTATGCAATTTACTTCCAAGTTCGCAAGATTTCTTATAGCTCGTGCGAAAGCAATGAAGATCCGATATCTTGGGAGTTTCTGACTTTCCACTTTAGAGCACCATTTTAGGCTGAAACTCAACTTTTAAAGACGAAAACACGATAAAGAAAACACAAACCGCGCTCCGCAGAGTGCATGCAAAAGCTCGTTTCACACACACGCGCGCGCGCGATGTATGCGGTTGCAAGAATATATAGAGCAGATAGGGGGGAGGGGGTGCAAAATACGGAATCTTACCTAAACCATTTATCTATGTAGGGACGAAAAAGAATAAATAAATAAATGCATATGCCCTGTACTGAGGAACATAATTATAACTGCCAAGCATACCGCGCGCACACCGTGTATAGCATGTGCCGAAGCACATCCATATCCCCTTAATGATTGCAGAAACACGGCCTTTCCGCCACAGCGTAAACGGTGTAACGCCAACTTCAATAGTCAGCAGGACGAGATCAGATTCTGGCTGAGGTGACACCGTATTCGGCTGTGGTCGCAGGAGATTCGCCTATGAATACGACGCCACAAACGCTTTACCACGTGTCATGACGCTGCCTGTGCCTAATAATAATGCAAAGCCTACGTGTACAAGTGAATTGAGCAATATTGGCCATGCAATGAAAGGGCCTGGCGTCACGGCGATTACTGTAGCTGTTTTCATAAACTCAATATGAAATACACATGTCAGAAAAAACAGAAGGCCACTCAGAGTCAACAAAATTTTCAACGCCATAAATGAGCACGACAGTCGATGCACTTACAACACTTTGCTATACTTGAGAATTCTTTGTTTCTTGCAGCTTCCGTAACATGGGAAAGAAGCGAGACCGCATACTCGGAGCTGCATTTCCCTCTGTTTCCGCCGTACTGGTTCGACGGTTACCACGGTTACAGTACAGTGGCGTTCTGCTCTTGTAGACGACGTCACGGGTTTGATTATGCGGGAAGCGGTATGTAAAAACTGCGGTATAGTGGTTTCAGTGCATGGTAAAGAACTCAATGTAAACAAAATTAATCCGGTACACCGAACTTCACCGTTTCGTAGAGATTACGTAACCTTAAGAAGTTTGTTAGATGAGTGAATGAATGAATGAATGAATGAATGAATGAATGAATGAATGAATGAATGAATGAATGAATGAATTCCATTTCGCTTTTCACTGAGCGTGTGATTAAGTTTGTGAGGATCCTGCAGTAAAAATCGCCTGTAGAAAAATAATGGTAAGAAAGAGAGAGAGAGAGAGAGAGAGAGAGAGAGAGAGAGAGAGAGAGAGAGAGAGAGAGAGAGAGAGAGAGAGAGAGAGAGAGAGAGGCCTTCACGGCCTTAAACAGCATTGTGAGAACGAGAGCCTTGCGGAGATAGGAGGGCGCAGTGAACAATGGAGGACAAGAGAAAATACAGCGCACGAACGAGCAGACGCGCACGCTTAATCGTCAGTAGCCGATATTTCGATCGCCTGCTCTAGGTTCCCGACCCACTTCCGCGCTGATGGCAGCCGCGCACGCAAGCTCAGAGGAAGCACTGCACTGCGAACAAAGCCACGGCTAGCTATACATTTCTGAAGAGTCGCTTCGCATGCAGGGCATCAAATACAAAGCCCCGAGCGTGAGCCTGCTGCTGCCTCCTGATCGGCACTCGACATAAACGGTCTAAATGGCCCGATAAGGGACAATCACACCGGGGTATGGCGGGAGCTCGCGCTGCTGCTCAGCAAATGTTCGCACGTGCAGCGCGAGCGGTTTTGGGCGCATGGCTAAAGCTTGCAGAGCACGCGCCACCAATAAGAAGTTGACGCGCCAGATAAGGCAGCGGTAACGGCTGGGATTAGGGGCAGTCTAGCACGCAGTCAGAGTCCGACAAGCGCAGCCAGATAAGAGCGCACGGAGACGTGCGACCTTCGACGCCGGGGCTGCATACGCACACACCGTGTCACGCGCGTCTGCGAGTGGTGCGCGAAACCCGTTCTATTTTGTTTGTAAGAAAGCATTCTCCGACAGGGTTCACTGATGCGTTACTCGCTCGCTTGCGTCGTTACACTGCGCACTCCGCTGAAGTAAATGATCCATTAAAAAATAATAATTTAGGTATGGAATTTTACACGCCAAAAGCATGATCTGATTATGAGGCACGCTGAAGCGGGGGCCTCCAGATTAATTTTGATCACCTGGGGTTCTTTAACGTGCACCTAACTTTAAACACACGTTTATTTTTGTTTTTTCATTTCTCCCACATCGAAATGCGGCGGTCGTGGCCGGGATTGGACCCGCGAGTTCGTGTGTAGCAGCGCAACACCAAAGCCATTAAGCAACCACGGGAGGGGGGGAGATATATTTCCTTTTCCCACGTGCAACTTGATATGCGACGGACAGTCAAGTGGGGCAGTATAGATCGGGATGTCTGATCTGATTTTGGCTTCTATATACTCTATGATGATGATGACGATGATACTCTATCTTCTTGGTATAGTACTGACAGATTACACCTTAAAGTTCACTTCAGAAAACTGCTCTAAGAAAAGAAAGACAGGAAACCAAGAAAACCACGTCGCGCGGCGACGGAACTCTATGTGCAGCCATTTATTACGGATCGATGCAACATGTAATGCATACGGCCATGGTCCGACCACACGAGGCGCACCACGCGGTAAACGTTAGAGGTCCTGCCTGAGCGAAATGAGAAATGCTAAAACGCAGGAAGATTATCATGACAGCTTACATTAAAAAGGGTCGGAAAGGACTGAAAACATGAAGAAAAAAGAAAGTATGTCTGAGCGAAAATGCGTACATTTGCACCAGAAGAAAATACAGTCGGGATAATTAATCCATGATCAATAACTTTCAGTGCATGACAACGACACAAAGTGAGGCCCAAACGCAGCTATACAGCGCTATACCCATGTGTATGTTTCACTTTGTCCCATTGTTGAGCGCTGAAAGTTAAGGCCCGTCAAATGTCAATCGTACAACACTTAGCAACGTTTTGCATAGCGATGCTTGAATCTTCGGTTCCTAAATATATCGCTCTGCAAACGGCTTCTAACCAAAGGGGAGAAGGGGGGAACCTAGTATTCGAAAACACAGCAGTGTCAGAGGTCTCGTATAGTTCCATAGCAAGATCAACAGATGTAAAAGGTACAGGAACTCACTGAAATTGAAATTACCATTTGTTTTAAATTTAACGGATAAAAGGTTTTTGCCAATCCAGCCCAAAATTTAGTGCCAATTCAGCCCAAAATATTCGGCGGCCTCGAGCACGCAGCGTAGATTCGAGCGTGGAGATGTCGACAACGTGAACAGCGGCCGCGCGGTTCCGTGTTGGAAACTTTTCTTTTTTCCTTGTACACTTTTTGTATGTTCTTTGTCGGAGAGACCGCACACTCACATTGTATCACATCAGTTATAGCTTCAAACCTCTTGTCTCTCGCTAGGAAGGAAGCTAGCAATTGACATCTCGCTTAGTTTTCTGCATTTTAATATTTCTTTTAAAGAAATGCAGTTGAGGACTAAGCTGTTTCTGAACGATGAGCAAGGAGAGTTTTTTGCTGATAACCGTGACGTTCTTTCTATACGCTAGTGCACGTGGCGCCGAGTCTCGCACCGACTAAGCGCAGACAGACAAGTCAAAATCACGCACGTTGTGCCCCAGGAAAAATGCGAAAATTTGAGGAGCGTTCTAATCTTGTTGGAGGCGCCAAACGTACGTTGGACGGTGGCACGCAACAAAAAGCACATTTCCCGTACCGTTAAGCGCCCTTCTTGCCACGCACTGAGATGCTGATGCCATTCACATTAGCGACCGCAGCGTTATTGTTACAGAAAGCCGTACTGGTGAACACGTTGGTTATCCTATTTTCCGTTCTCGAGGACACCGTCATTTTTGCTCTCCGTGTATACTCGCGTGTGCGTTTTACGTTTTATCTTGCAACAGCAACAACCTGACCAATAACCGCCTTATTGGGAAGTTTCACAGAAACGGTGATTCAGCACAGTTCCTGAAACAAAGATTCGTCCCTGAGACAGATCTGGCATGGCCGCGTACAGAAATGCAAGCCTCTCTGCCTAGGTCTATCCTCATTCTCGCACACGCACCGACTCGTGGGTCGGAGCAAACTGCTAGTAGGGTGTGCGGACATAAGGAAGTAAGTATTTGGAAGAATCGCTAATCTATTGAGCACTATTATATGTTTGAACCGTTTCGTGTCGAACCGATAACCAGTATTATTTTTGTTGGTTCGGTGCAGGTTCACGTCGATATCCTGATTTTTACCAGCTGAGGTTCCTTAACGTGCACACAATGCACAATGGGCGACCGTTCTTGCACTTCGCCCCCGTCGAATTGTGGCTGTCTCGGCCGGGCGCTGATACCGCGACCTCGTGTTTAGCACCGCGACGTCATAGCCGCTAAGCCACCATGGCGGGTAGGTACTAACAATCATTATGATGGAAACGAAACGCGGAAGCATCAGTGAACTGTTGTTCCGGGGTACGTTGTAGAAAAAAAAAACCTAGCAAGGATTGGCCAGGTTACAGCGTAAGTAACAACAGCGACTTGTAAGAATTGAGTAAGTTTGTAAGCACAATGGAAATCTTATGGCGTTTCGAAAACTGCGCAACCAAGGCCACTGTGCTGAAGCATACTCAAAACTACACTGTAAGCGAAAAATGATCCCTCGGTAATATACGGCCTCTGCCTTCGTTACGGCTGCCAAGTGCCGTCGTACATAAGTACGTTCTCCGCGATAAGTTAAGCATACAATCGTGCGAGTGACAACAGATATCGCTGTAACGGAGATCCGGGAGCCACATAATTCTGTAAACTGAGGAAAAGAACTGAGGAATGGAACTGAGGGACTGAGGATATTGATAGATGAACTCAAGCGCAAGACGGCACCACACTCAAATTCAAGTGATATTTTTTCCTGCGAGGATATTGTATATTTAGGAGGAACGTGCTTCGACGCCTCGTTCGGCCGAAGGCTCAAAGAATGGGCACTGACCATACGGCAAACGAGAAAGAAAGAAGCATGGAGACAAAGGCTGGTCGGCTGCCGCTGTGGACCCTCGGCCACCACGGCACACACACACACACACACACACACACACAAAAGAAGCGCTTGCAGAAATCTTGCTTGCATGTATTGGTTTAGCGTTTTATTCATGTAGTCTTTGAATAAATTCCTGCCAGATTCTGTGGTGACTAAATAAATACATAAACAAATAAAGGACGGAAGGAAGGAAGGAAAGAGAGCAAGAAAAGAGCTGTAGTTTTCTTCAATTTACGACCGCCTATCACGGTCCACAACTGCAATACTCGGCGTTTTATGACTGACGAAAGCGCTGAAGTCGCATTTTCACGTCACTGCACTGCGACATAGCAATAGCAGTAGAAGAGCAACACCAAGTATGTAAATGCAAAGTAAGATATTATAAGAGAAAATGACGCACGAACTTCATGGCGAAAACAATGGGCCATGAGCTAACTTGTACTGTCATTGATAAAGAATGGTGCGTAATCGTATAAACAGGACTTGAGTCCTTTTCTTTCTTTTTCTTTACGAAAGTGAACTCCACAATATAACGGGTGATGATATTGAACTTTTTAAACAGAAATTGGAAAAGCAATATGTGCTGTCAATTATGTATAGGTTCAGCGATGTGGGCTGACGTAAGCACTATGTCTACGGCCGAAGTATTACGTCTACGATCGTGCACGGAAATTGAAATTTTAGCTATACTGGCGACAAAGCGGCAAAAGAATCGAGCAAAAGAAGAGTTCATGCAGGATAGAATTTGACGTTTTCCTGCAGCTACAAGCTAAGTCACGCCCAGCCAAAGAACGACCACCTGCAGGGTAAAAGCCGTGGGTGCTCAGTGCCATGGACGGGCACAGGCGACAAACGGACAGGGACACCCATGATTGGGCAACGTCGCAAAGCGCTCGCACACGCGCGCTTACAGGAAAGGACAAAAGGCACGGCGTACACGGCAAAGCAGAGGGGCTCCTCGGTTGCAGAGGAATCGAAATACAGCGAATCGCCGCTAGAATTCCTAGGTAACGTGTATACGGAGGCGGGTTTTTTCCTTTCTTTCTTTCCATTTCGCTTCTCTCGACGTCAATTAATTAAAACCCCCGAGGCAGGGCTCCGTTGATTAAGACCGGTTCTCTCTCTCTCGTTTTTTTTTCTTCCGTCGTCTCGCGAGACAGAAATAAAAGAGCAGCCTCGAACCCAGGGCTGCACAGTCGCCACGCCATTAAACACACGCTGACGACTGTGCTGCAGAAGCGGGGGGCCATTCACAAAGGAAGAAACCCGCGGGAAGCTGATTATTTCCCCGCAGTGTCCTTACGCAGGGGCTGTAGTCAGGGACGGAATGCACTAAACGGTGGAACAAACGGCGTTAATTTAAGGACAGTGGCTGGCCGAAAAAATTCTAGTTACGGTCGGCAAGCTACCAGCGTACCATAAGGGCCGCATACGGGTGCTTGGGCAGCGCGATATCTCGAAGGACGACCAATGTCGCTATCGCCTTCGTCTCTTCTCTCTTTTCTTCGCTTCGTTCATATCTATGTTTAATTGCTTGTCATGTACTTATGCTCATACTTTATTCAAATATACACCAACCTGTCGTCTGCTACAATAACAATTCTTATTTTCCTCTTTGTAAGTATTAACAGGAAGTGTCGCCCTTAGCCTTTGATTATGAGACCTCCTTCTGTATATGTTATGTACCTAAATGTACTCATGTGCGGTAAATATTGATTCTGATTCTGACCGTCTCACACTGAGAAAGAAAGAATAACGAAAAAAAGGGAAACGCTAACTTTATACATTTATTTCCGTGCGCGCGGTGCCCTCTCCCTTCCCCCACTTAACGCAGTCATGCAAGCACGCACGCACGCACGCACGCACGCACGCACGCACGCACGCACGCACGCACGCACGCACAAACAAACAAACAGATGGACAGACACGCACACACGCAGGCGAACAACAACCGTCAGCAACTGTCGCCCTGTTCTGGAGATTTCAAGAAAGTCCGCAGGTCACTGAAGAAGAAAACGATGCAGGCAGGCCCGATAATTACGCAACCGGACCTGCGTTTTATATATGGAACAAGGTGGAAACAGTCGGTATAGAGATATACATTAATGCCTCAGTGACGCCTCCTACGTACGTGCTGACGCTGGAAGAAGCGTTATGCTTGCACAGCACGCTATCGTTCAAATGGGATGCAGGAAAGTGCACATAGTCGAGAACGACGTACTTGCAGCCTCACACTTAAACAAAGCCCCGTAATTAAGCATGTTTTCTTACAGAATATGGCAGAAGGATGAAGATATTAATAAAGGGAAAAGCAGACATCCACCGGTTCGTAGCAATTCCTACAAAGGAAACCCATACGTGTTCCTCGAAAGAAACGCCTCGCAGTTGAAGAAAAATTCGTCCTGGTTCGGGACTCGAAACCGGGACCACCGCCTTTATTAATACTTCTCTCCACCTAGCGGGTTTCCGCAGGACTATTACGTCAAACTCGTGCTTTTGCTTCGGGTTGTTGATGAATTCAACTTCGCCCTGCCATCAGCTAGACGCCTGGTTTGCTCAGGTGGTAAAGAGGCTGCTCCGCAAAGGCGATTCTCCCGGGTTCGAGTACGGGACCAGGACGAATTTTTCTTCAACTGCAAGGCTTTTCTTTCGAGGAACCCGTATGGGTTTCCTTTGTAGCAATTGCTACGAACAGGTGGTTGTCTGATTTTCCCTTGATTAATTACTTCTCTCGACCTTGCACAAGACTATTACGTCAGATGAAGATATTCAGTTGAACACAAGTTGTATAGTGTACGCTTATCACTGTTCAGTTTAGCTTTGTCACTCTGTTTTTCCTGCAAACGAGACACTGAAATGAAAACAGCGAACTCACCAACTGAGTGATATGATAAGAAATTAAAGTTTGTTAGAGGGTAAACGTGCAAGGTGGAACTAACCAAAATAGACAAGAGAAAGAGAAACAAGGATAGGAAGAGATTACCCCTCCCCCGCATTTCTTATCAGGCCGAATTTGTGGTGCAGTGAAGCGTATCTCGGACAGAAGGCTACGATTCTATGGGTCAAAGCCAGATGAAAAACACAATGGAACGATAATACGCGTGGCAGGGCAGACTTAAATCGCGCGATACCATGAAACTCAACCAGAACGTTTCCGCCGGAGCCCACTAGACACATTAGACCCCATGCACTATACCAAGCACTACAAGTTCAACAGCAGTAAATAAGTAACTAAATAGATCAATATGTAGAAGAGAGTGAGATAGGAACATACACGGACGATCACGAAAAGGAGCGTCATATGTAACTACCAGACAAATGTTTAGCGAAAAAAGAAACAGCGGCAAAAATATGTTTTTGCTAAGCAGGGTGCCTCATATGCATAAAAAAACTGAGTCACAACGTCGTTCGGTGAACTGATCTGCCATCCTCAGCAAGCAGCGCTTTATGGGCGCAGCTTGCCTGAAGGTGCCCTTGGCAGTTCCGGCGGGTCTGTACGCTTCAGTGAGTGAGAAAAAATGATGCGGCAGGCGCCGAAGAAGGTTTCGAGTTGAGAGGGCAGCACAGGCACCCAGTGGCAGGGCGCCACTACTTCAGCAAAAATGCGGCGACCCGGATTGAGGAAAAATGCTTCATCGATTGGAATTCACACCAAGTATAAATGCAGAACGGAACCGATGGTTAAAAAGCCCACTACAGCTGTTGCGTATCCTCTAATAGCACAAATAAATAAATAAATAAATAAATAAATAAATAAATAAATAAATAAATAAATAAATAAATAAATAAATAAATAAATGAGTAAATAAATAAGTAAGCTCGCAGTTGCGCACGAAGGCGAAGCACTCAAAGCGACAGCAAAGTTCAGCGTTGCGCTAAAGGCGTCTCAAAACGCTGGCGTAAGGTCCCGAGACAAAAATTATCGCGGGACAGTGAACTGTAGTGAAAACTGTGACAGCGAACCGGATGCGACGAATGGAAACAAAAGAGACCATGGAGATTTACAAAAGCGGGAAGAAATATATTAGAAGGGAAACTTTGCTCAATAACAAAAGGGGAAGTGCCTTGCTATGTGAGGCTCGCGCTGGCTAAGGACAAAAATGTACCGAAGCAAAATGTACTAAAGGACAGATGACACATAGGTCTGCAAGTTTCATCACAAGTTTCAGCGGCTTCATCAGAGCTTCTAAATGTACGGTACAAAATGAGGCATGTGTATGCTGCAGTAATTAATCGAAGACCACTCGGCACATCCTAATGGAATGCAAAGGGATTCACCCGGTGACGCTCGTAGGCAATGAACACCTTCCAGAAACGCTCGGAATTAAAGTGCACGGAAGCATCAACCAGTTAGCAGCCGAGATAAGCAAGAAACGTATAGAGTATCGGCGGCAAAAAAAAAAAAATAAGCAGGGAAGAGATTGATACGACCGGACCCGTTACAGGCATATAGGTAGCGGTACAAGGCAGATAGAGAAGTTTTGAGAAAGAGAAAGAGAGAGAGAGAGAGAAAAAAGGAAGACTAGGGTGACGTATACAAAAACGCTAGAACGAAAAGCAAGTATAGCATACCTGATTAATTCAGGCAGGCTAAGCGACGATTTGTCACCGCCCCGTTCAAAAGGGGATGCCGAAAAATCACCATCACCCTTATTCGATGGTGCGCGAGATAAGACCGAAGGAAAGCCGTCGGCGTTGGTCAACGTCCAAAGAGAGCAGACAGATTTAGCTTGACATACACTGTCCGCTCCACAGTGTGAGTGCACCACAGCGCGGCATACGCACGCACCTACTTAGCAGCAATGCTACCGTGTCTGCGCATGTAGCGCCTCACGCCTGCAGCAGCGGCGGAAGCAGCAGAACGCCGCTGCAGCAGAGAGCTAGCTGACCGAGCGGAGCGCGATGCTGGCGTCCACTTGGCTTCGTCGCTTTTGCAGCGAAACGTACTGCAGGTCCCTGCAGGTAGCATGTAATTATACTAGCGCATGCGCCGTAGATATCAGGACAACACGAAGGCGCTTCGAGCGTCCCTATAGTTGATGTCACAATAAAATAAATACCTCTCTTTGGCGTCGGTTCTCTTTTCTTTGAAATATTTTTCTGAGGAGGAAAGGTCGACATCACTGTCGATTTCATTTCTGCATGCTCCCTTCTTGTCTGTTACACAGCAAAGTAAGAGAAGACCTAGAAAAAAAAAAGGAAACGCAGCAACACCTGCCCCAAACACCGGCTCTAACACGACAAGCGATAAAATTGACAGAAATACAAATGTATGTGCAACTAATAAGCACTACATTTTTTTGGGACGTTTACTGAGAAATTACCTTACCTTCAGGCAATATAAACACAGACCATACTGGATAACGAAGAAAATTTCGAGATGGTCTTCCCTTTAATTTAAGGGTGCAAAGTTAAATAATAAAGAAATCTCAATACATCGGGTGTCACGCACCGAATGTATGCTGTGATGCCACTGACCAACAACTGTGCTGCAGTGCGAGAACTGAAATCTCAGAAACCGGCAGCAAACGCTGACGGGATACTCGCGCCACTCAATGCCGTGCTATCACGCCGCGCGCTTCCGCGATGAAAGTATTGTCGAGAACTCCGCATCGCTAGCGTGCCTCTCGTCCCTACAATGGTTTTACACACGCATCGAACCATCGAGTTGTGGCATTTATAACAAATTTGGGGTAAATTTGGAGTAGGTACAACCAACGCGTTTCGATGTCACCGATGAATTGTTTTCATGCCATGTAAAACAAATGCTGCACGCGTCGTGTGCGCGCAGCAGGACTGAAATGATTTCAGCGCACCACGCCGACAGCTGCTGAGGGGCGCTACTTTGACTGCGCACGACAAGTGCTACAGACAATGTCATGACTGATTCAGCTCACCATTACCGCTGGTTTTACGGTAGCAACGCAAGGTGCCCTTTAATTGACGTACGCTAGAAGTAAGTGTACGCGCAGCATTCGAACGCATCTTGCAGATCTTGCCGCTACTTGCCACGGCTTTCTTTGGAATACAAATGAACAGAAACCATTTAAAGTGTTCCTTTTTTCAATGACACATAGGTCTGCAAGTTTCATCACAAGTTCCAGCGACTTCATCAGAGCTTCTAATCACGTAGCTTCAGCTCCGCCTGACTTCAGGGAAAAGAAGAGCTACTCCAACATCGGCAAAAAAGGTAGATCTTGCTGATATATAAGTACTGATATGAACGAAACGAGGAAAAATATTCCCTATAATTAAACTACAAAAGTATTTTTGTTTACTTTTATTAAAGAACACCTTATAACTTCTTTAAAATATAACTAACATTCTTGCGAGACGATATTGACACACCCAAGCGCTACGCCATCGTTAACTTCGAAACGCAAAAAGAACAGCGCAACATTACAGACAATGGATATTTAGAGCAGGGTATATTTCGGAAGCCTGCAGAGATTGCAGGGCTCATCAGCGCACTTCGGGGTTCACTTATTCCAAAATAGAGAGCCGCGGTAATGTCATTGCGCAAACAAGTTTATAAATAAGCGAGTGGAATGTGCGTAATAAGGGGTCACACATGGTCTTTAGCGTACTTGAGGCTCTAGAGCGAAATTAAAATGTCTCTCCACTTGCGTTTTTACTTGGTCCGAACTGCACAAGGGGTATAAGCAGCGGATACGCGCACAGCCAGCGGTCAACGCAGCCTCGGGCGTCTAAATCGCTGAGGGAGGAGAAGGGGCCCGCAATCCTCCTACTCCTAACGACCCCGTCTCAGCGACAAAGAAGCGCGCCGCACGCCCAGTCAGCGTTGATAACGCGCTGCAGTGCTGTTGGGGGATGCGGACTGAGAAACGGAGGTCGCACGAATTGCGGCGCGCATTCGGGAAACGGCGCACGCGAAGCCCGCCGTAAAAAATCTACGCGCAGGGATTTAGTAGGCTAGAAATGCACGAGGCAGCGGCATGTCGGCCTGCGAGCAAAGCCGCAGAGTGGCACACAGAAGCTGCCCCTCCTCGCGCAGGGCTCGCAGCGGCGGTACCCCGCGGAGGGAGGTCGAGGATGCCTGCCTGCAACGTGTGGATCTCCATTAGGACAGGCCGTGTATCACGTACGTCGTGACAAACGACGGCCGTCCGTGGCCGGGGCAGCGAAGATGCACCGCGGGTCCTCATTAGTTGCGTGCACCTCTTTGCATCCGCGGCGCACAAAGGGTCAGGGGAGCGAAGAGGTCTGGGCGCGGCTGCAGTTTACTGATATGACACCGCTTACTTGCTCCAGCCTGTTTTTATTTCGTTGTCTCCAAGATAGTCGCAGTAAGCGCATCTCCCATGACTCGCATATTCCGTTATAGCCCACAACGAAGGCGCCTCGATTATGCGAAATGTGCGAAATAACGTTAGCAAAAACGCCACTTCGTCGGGAATAGTTTAGTATCAGCGCTGTTGTATGCAAATATATGAAGCAAGGCTCTAGTGTCCTCAGAACCAACTGGCCGCGGCCGTGGAGACGTCCTACTGTTTCTTAGTGAGACAATAAATCACGTTTGTGGCAAAAATGAAAGAAGCGTTTACAATTAAAGGCAATGTGACTTGGAAGTAGAAGTTTAATGCTCACCCTAGCTGTGATACATGTCCTACACTAGTCACTATGGCAATGAAAAGACAGAAAACACAAATCTTCCCTCCATCCCTTCACTCGATGTATAATAACACAATATAACTGTTATGAAAAATATAATACGAGAAATTGAAACGTCGGAAAATCATAAACAAGAGCACGCCATATTAGCGTGAACAGGAGAATCTTTAACTGGCCTGAGACTTTCAGAAGCACAAAACATTCGCTACGAGAAAGAGGCGGACCTAATATTTTGCCACTTTTCTACGCGTGCAAACATAAATAAACAGTTCCGAAAATGTATCCATGTGAAGAACGAATATATCAGAATAGCATCCACCATTCATATATGAACATACACCAGAAGTATACCACAGTGCCGACTCATTCAGCTCATACACAACCAAACCAGCACTGCAAATGCTTACGAGAACCGAATAACATTGAAACCAAAGGCGATAATCTACACTGGACAGCGCCTCTTAAGAGCTCAGGGAGACATGTAAAGAAATGTCACAACCGAAAAATGACACAGTGAGGTGGGGTCAAGGAGGTTTAAAATAAATGTTGCAGTGCGGATGACATCCATCTTACCACAGGCACGAAAAAACGTTAGCAAGGATTCTACAAAGTACTTCCTCCCTACTCAGTACCACTTAGGATGGTTCGTTTTGCCGTACAGGTATTGTACGGCGTCTGTCTTTGTGTCACTGGTTTGAGAAGGAAGCCTCAAAGTGTTGTCTAGCTTTTATGCTTTTATTAGGATGTTAATAAGCAGCCAAAATGAGCATTTGGCTAGGAATCACGAGCTTTTATTTTTCAAGTAGGCTAACATTTACACCAACTAAGCAAAATAAAACGGGCTGTGGGCGGATTTCAGCTGTGGCGGCCCTAATTCAGGGTAGAAGTATAGAGAAACTCTGGCTTCACCTGTGCTGGTAAGAAACTGCGGCAGCTGCAGCTCCACCAATTTCTTAAAAACGTACCTACTAACATATCGCTAACATAACACAGCCTCAACACCTCCCCCCCTCCCCCCCCACACAAACACACAAACACACACACACACACACACACACACACACACACACACACACACACACACACACAAACACACACACACACACACACACACACACACACTGTCAGGATTGGGGGCTCAATCCCATCGCCCGTGGTCCTTTGCCAAGATTGGAGTACGGCATGAATTCGAAGGTAGCTGGCCCATGCCGTCGTCCAACTTATTTGCGCTGAGATCGTTGATGAAGTGAAGAACTGTTTCTCATCGAGAACGAGGAAAAAGGGTTTATTTACAGAAATTAAATCAGTCTAACATGACTACTTGAGAAAAAAAGTATCAGTCCAACATGACTGCATGAGAGAAGTGACTCAGTCTAACATGACTGCTCAAGAGAAGTGTGTTCAGCATTCGCACAACCACAGTTTTTATACACTCGATCCGCCGGCCATACGAGGCGGCGACTGTTCGTTTACTCATCACCAACTCGCCGCTGCTCTGCAGATCAGTTTACAGACACAAAGGCACACACATTCCGATGCCCAAACGACGGCGTTGGAGGGGTGCCGTTCCGGGAAGTATCGGTGCCGATCGAGGGTAGCTCGTTGTTTTGCGTCACGCCGAAGCGTGAGAAGCACCAAAATACGGCTTCCCCACGGCAGCTTGTCCATGCGTGTCATATCAGGTCCACGTTGGGGAACTCCGAAACCATTGTTCACACACCGAACTCGTCCCGTCACAATGTCGATGGGGCTGGAGGAAGGAAGCGGTTTTCAGCACAAAGGCCGCTTCTTCGAACGCCTCCTAGCTGCAGTGACGGAGAGGGTGCGGAATGCGCGTCTTGCCCCCCTTGTCGTAATCGGGTGGCAATCTTGCTTAGCAGCTCGCCATTCTTAACAGCGCAAAGGCCGGTTCTTCGAACGCCTCCTACCTGTAGCGACGGAGAGTGCGGAATGCGCGTCTTGCCCCTTTGTCGTAATTGGGTGGCAATTTTGTCTTGTAGCTCGCCATTCTTAACAAAACACACACACACACACACACACACACACACACACACACACACACACACACACACACACAAAAAAAAAAAAAGCGCGCGCGCCCGCCCGCACATACACACTTTAGGATGCACAATCCTTTAGCCTATTGCTCTCTTGCATCGGATTTCAGGCGTAAGATTATGATCTCCCCAACCCTTCACAGTTAAGCCTTAGCCCCACCTGTAGTAGACTGATGTACTCACTTGATGGGCAGCACCGTGTGCCTATTTATGTAGGCGAGTTATTCACGTGACTTTCATCAAGATACAGGCGTGCAGACTTGGAGTTCCACAAAGTAGTAGTGGGACAGAATAATCGACAAAGCGAGGAACTATTGTTGGCGTGTTCTTAATTTGGTGTGTGAACATGGTGCATGTTCATTGACGTTTCATAGCAAGGAATGCGATTCTGTGACAGATTCTACAGATGATGATGACTTTCAAGAAACCTTTGCTATAACAAGTTGGCGCTTGTACCATCCTTTTTTTTTTTTATAGCGAAGCTGTTTACCTCTAGCCCCCGTATGCATCCTCCGCATGCATTCCCAGAGGAAGTGGGAGGTACTCTGGCCGGCTTGCATCCGTATCACGGGGCTTGGACAGGAATGCGTGGACCGATCCCGGAGATAGTGCAATACCGGGCCGATCCGCGGCGGAGGTGAAGCAGGCTTCAAGCGCTCCATAATGCAAAGGGATAAGACGTGCAGACACGGACACAAGCGAACTGGACAACACGAACGCCGCTTACCCCATTCTTTGCATTATGAATCCTTACCAACTAGCTCAGCTTTTCGTCGTTCAAGCACTCTGCCAACTTTCAAAAATAAGTTTAATATCTTGGCTCCAAATAGAACCAGATATATTCGGCGTTGTAAGAGAAATACAATATATATAAGAAAGCGCGCTTAGTGTAGTAAGTTAGCCGTCATGCGCTTGATTTGTTTTAAATCCAGTTCTTTGACGAATAATGAGGGGGAGAATGAGTGTGGCAACGGCGCGTGTGCACGTGGCCGGCGCTTTTGTGGTTACGACGCCACGCGCGTCGGAGGTGCCGGCGCGGCTGCAGCAGCGGTTGCGGCAGATGCACATGGGAGGTGCGGTGAGCGCGGCGCCGCCTGTGTCGGCGCAGTGTGGTGCCGTATGAAAAAAAAATGTATTATTTCATAATACATGTAGCCTGCGCATGCAGCCTAAACAACTTTGCCGGTAATCCGTCCCCATATGAATGTTGCGACCCCGCGTATTTTTAGAGCGGAGCTGTTATACGCTAGGTTCTGGCGGTTTGTATGCGGTGGCGAATAAGATGGCGGCCACCCCAGTGCTAAAAGAGCTAAAGCTTTATATATAAAGCAAAGGCGTATCGCCGGGTGCGTTTAACCGCGAGAAGTGTCAAAATGTATTGTGATAAAAATACCTTATTAAAAAAATAGAACCGGAATAGACACTGTTTAGTATGAATCGCGGTTTCACGTCACTGGCTCTGTAGGCAAACCACGTAACATTATCTCAGTTCCCTTCTACCCCTACAATGGCTAGGTCACGTGCGGTGAGGACTGCGGAAGAACAGCGCGCCTACGAAGAACACCGTCGTGAACAGAAGCGGGCATGTGAGAGGCGACAGCGGGCGGCACGTAATACGGACAAAGATCGTGCCGCAAACGCCAAGCGTATGCACCTTTCAATGGATCACACTTCCGACTCCACTCCCCTCGTAATTGTGGGTGATTTCAACATGGACATGTCTCGGCCAGACGGAAAATGGTTCGTGGCGTTTCTTTTGGGAAAGGTTCGGCATTCAATGTTACACAAACGTCAGTGTGCCCACGACGCGTCACCGATCGTGTATAGACCTCACATTGGCCAATAACCTTTGCACTGTCGCCACAGAGCCGCTGGCCGTATATCACAGCGACCATAAAGCGATAGCCGCCTTGGTGACCAAATAATAAATAAAAAAGTAAAAAGAAGGTTAAAAATAAAAACAGCATTGAGTATGCAAGTTAATTAATAAACAACAAAAATCATTAAGACACAAAATTCATTGTGGTATGTGTCTTCTATTTTCAATGAACATATGTATTATCAACATTTATCACCATATATACAACTCCACTGGTCATCCGCCTTCAGAGAGTGTAATGGCTCCGAATTTTCCGTATCTGTTCTTTCTAGTCTCACGCGGTACTCAAACAACGATGAGAGCATTACGCACTGCGGCTACGCGCACACAAGTAAACTTCCAAATGTAATCCGAATACGAAAAAAAGAAAAAAAAGGTAGACAATCAATATATTTCTCACCGCAAAATCAGGCACTTAATTCTGACGGCAGAAGGGATAGCAGGTTGAAGGGGGCGTAAAAATACTAACGCCATGCCCGTAAAAAATAGCTAAGGTAAAATAGAAGTATGGGAAGAAGAAGGGCGGTACAGCGGGGCCTGCCTAAGTATCCGGCGCACATCGAGTAATATGCAGAAGGAAAGGAATGAAGACAAAGAAGGAATAAGACATCGAAAACTTCAGAGCACGCCGCGGCTTTCCGATATGGAAATTGCGTCGATCGAGAGGATCAGAACCTTCTCGTCTATGCACGTCGCAAAGTCAACGAAAGTGCACAACCTCTACAACGAAGACAGTACTGGAGATAGAGTTTGAGGCTCGGAGCAATGGAATAAAAAAAAAGGAAGCGGTAAATGAAATTAGTATAAAGGTCAGCTTAGTGATGGCGTCCACGCGCTCGCATGCCGCTATAATCCCAACGGCAGCGAAGAAGCACCGCTGAGACTTTTTCACAAACACTTACGGTGCGCCAACAACAAAGTCACCGTCGAAGAACTCGTGAAGTGAGAACAAGAAAAGTAAAACGAGGAAGATAAGGGACACTTGCGGAAGCCTTAAATAAAGAAAAAGAAGGAGGAGGAACTATTCAGACAATAGACACATATGAGAAGTCTAGAGGGAAAATAAACAGAACATTGACGCCTTGGTCAATGCACCCGCGTGCATGCTGTCCTGTGATACGCAGTTCTCTCCCTCCCTCTTCAGGTCCGCTGCTGACGAGGCGGAAGTAACGAGGGAAGCTGGTTAGAAATGGCGAGGCAACTAAATGACAGCATGATGCACAATTCTTTCTTAAGCAACATACAAACGCAGATGTTGGACTTAACCTGACGTCTTCATGACTGCTTTGGGACCCTCGTCAGTATACAAGTTTTCATTTGTTTGTATGTATCAGGAAAAATATATCATCTCCGTCTCTCACCCATCATTCTCAAAAAAGAAAAAAAGAAAAAGAAAACGCAGAGAGGGGTCTCAGCACACATTTGCTTCGGCAGCATACCGTTGCAGTGATGTAGTATACACAGAGAGAAAGATTGCATGATTAATGGTTTTAACGGCTCAAGCAAACGCAGGAGCCATCAGACGCCGCAGTGGAGGGCAATGAATAAATTTTGAGCATCTGACATCGCGCGCCCAATGCGCGACGCAAGAGCGTTTTCGCATTCTGTGCTCATCAGAATGAGGCTGGCACGGCCAGGAATCCGACCCACCGCCCCATACTCGGAAGTCGATTAGACACTCAACATAAGAAGGACGAATATAGCAGACGGTTATGGCTGGAATGGAAGCTTTCATGCTCGGAGAAGGCAGATTTTTCCTAAAGCTTTCCGGATAACCGCACTCTCCTGATAACCCATTAGATTAACATAAGAGATGAGAAGAGCACAGCCATAGACTGGTGGTCCTATGTGAGGGAAGAAGCGTTAGCACCTAATGTGATGAAAGACTCATCGGCGCACGATGAGGCAACCTCGGAGCACCGAACCCTCAGCAAAGAAACTTCCTTGCTGTCGAATCCCGGAATGATGATCCTTTCACGGTGTTTATGCACGAATAAACCTGGCAAGCAACACGCATTCCACGCAGCGAACCAGTAAGGAGCGAGGCAAAGAGATACAAAACTAAAGCGTAGATCGCCAGAGAGAGACGGAAAAACACGAGACGGAAAAGCTGAGCCAGGAGCTTAACAAGAATTCCCCCGCTTTGATTTACAAATTGCTCGAAGGAAATCAGGGTCATGATCGTTGCAGAAACGAAAAAAAAATACCCTGCGTTTTTCTGCCACTTGTTCCTAGCCTAACGATGCGGCGCGAGTGTTCGCAAATACCCAATTTACGGAAAAAATAAACATGTGCGTCTGTTAACTGTTCCCTTCTCCTTTATCCGAGGTCACGATTTCCTATGTGCAAACAGCTCCATATGCGTGCGCTTAAAGGGAAAGTGCGTCCATGCACTAGGGAAGAGGGGGTAGAGTGCATGAACGAGTGCGTGAGTATTAGAGAGCTGTATTTGTAGGGCGGGAGAGGAAAATGTTGAAGGAGACCCAACATGAAGTGACAATAAGGTGGAGACAGGGGACGCAAGCAGACAAAAGAGAGCAATGCGTAAAAGGAAGACACCAAGCGTCACACCATGCGAACCGCTTCCTGTTCTATTTCATTTCTTTTTCCCTTTTTTCCCCTTGTCTCTTGTTACCGAGATTGCGCTTCCACTTCATTCCACTCGGCCACACTGCGCTTTTGAAACTAAGTGGAAACTAAGTGCACAACAATACCAAATTTGTCAGTGGACCTTCTTGAGACGAGACACGTGTACAGCAAAACTGTTATTCGTTCTCTTGTCCAAGCTTCGCTGTTGATCCAGAGTGCAAACACGCCAAGTGTTCTCCTCCAGGCGTTCTGTGACCTAAGGCCTCAAATTTGGCGCGCAACTTCTTGCCCGGTGGCTGACTCCCTCGAAGGACCTTGTTATATACGGCACCTTTCCCTGAGCCTCCTTCGAGTTCACCAGACCACATCGAATTGCGTCACACCTAATTAAGGAGTGTAGAAGCACATCTACCACGTTCCCGAGGCGCAGCGCGTCCAAACAAGTTGGCGTCCCCCCACCTCGTGCGCCTATATGTGGAGCTATTGAACCACTGCTTGGCTCTTCCTGAACATGTAGCGGGAGCCTGTCACGGTTCCAGGTAACCTGGGTCCCGAGGAAAGCTGCTTTGCAGCTCTGAAAGGTCGCTCGAAGACAACCCGTCTCCCCCCATCCGCCTATTGTGACGGCGCTTGCAAGCCGCGAGGCAACGACGGCCGTAATGCACCATGAATCCCTGGGAGCCATCCCCCCTGTCCGCCTTTGTGACGGCAATTGCAGACCAGGAATGCAATACCGCAGACAAGTAAATCCCTCGGTCAATTGGAGCCCAAGGAGCGACCCTCTGCGCCGGGTGTGACTTACATTCGCACGGGCGCCTACCGTTGGCCGAAAATGACGCCACCTGAGCGGGCTCACCGATTGGCCAAAAATGACGCCACCTGAGCGGGCTCACCGATTCACCGAATGTGACGTGAATTCGAGATACCGAAGGGGTTAAAAGCCAGATACCGGGAGCAGCAAAGGAGCATTCCTTATTTCATCTCTTTCGAGCTTCTTGCCACGGGCCGTAGTGTCCGAGTTGCTGCCGGCCCGTAATGACTTTATCACTGTTAATTTCTTTGTACTCTCACTGTAAACGTAAATAAACCTCCAGTTTTCATCTCAAAGTCCTCCTCAACCTCGGCCATCTCCCGCACCCAACGGCAAGGTCCGAAATCTGGGGGACAGCAATTCGGATTGTCCTCCAGATTACAACAAGCTATACCTCAACTCGTATCTGGTACTGCGGCGCGGGACGATACCCACGGTCGTAACGACGCTTTTCAGAGCCTTGGGCTATCGCAGGACTCTTGCGGGCTTCCTGTTTAATATTGCGGCATGATGTTTGTCGCGCGACGGGCGTTCGACGCCCCGTCGCGGGTTGTCTCTAACGCATACACTGACAAGACGATAGGAGGCGGGGCGTTGTGGATGCCATTTATGACATACTGCTTGGCCGCTGGGGAAGCCCAGGTAAGGTTGCAGGTGCCAAGGAGCCGCTACTTATCGTAAATGTATTCGGTTATGTCTTAATCTGGCGCTTCTCGGCGTGGCCACATCTGCATAAAGCGAGCGTCATAGGCACCTGGCGAGTTCTCGAAAGTAAGGAGCCGCGCCGCGGTCCAGCCGAATGAAGTTGGATAGGCACGCCATTCGAACAGATTGCAAGATTGAGCTGCACTTCGGAGACGCCCTTCCGCCATGGACTTCTTCACGGCATCTGTCCACGCGCAGCGAATAGCGACAGACTCGATGGTACGAATCCAGGTTACGGGGCCGTCTTGGATACAGTAAAAATCGGGAAGAGTTGCCATCGCTTGCGATGAAAGCGCGGTTCGCCCGCCGACTGAAGCAAACGCGTCGGTCATTCGCTGAAGTCGTTCTGAGGCGAACTCTCGCTTGGGCGAACTCACTAGCGCCGCCGTCCGCGAGAGTCACTAAGAAGGCTCGGACACCGTCCCCGGATGATGACGCGAATACTTGTGGCGTTGCATACAGTCGCGGTGGCATCCGTCCGCTTAGAAGTGCGACGCTCCGAGCAAGGTCTTCCGAAATTTCAGTATAAGACGACTGTGCCACTGTAAAAGAAAGACACCGAATGCTAGAATATGCGAAGAGCTTCCGGGATTGGATTGGATTTCCTTCTTCAATGGCGCATACCCACTGCGAGTGATTGGCCAAGATTTGGATGGTATTGGGAAGATGTTGCTAGTACAAAAACTGGTAAAAGTGTCATATGGAAAAAGATAAAAAATAATGTTTGAAGAACTTAAGAAAAACGTCTTGAAACAATTATGAATTCATCCACGGCTCAGCAGACATGCCTGTGGTAGTTGCCAAGAGAGAAGGCTCCTAGAGAAAGGATATTTAAAATGGAGAAGTTCAGACCAAGTTGCGTGGACGTTGATTCTAAAGTGTTGTTCCTCAAAGTGGATAAACGGCGGCAGAGTAAGATAAAATGATCGATGGTTTCATCTACTGCAAAGAATGGGCACAGAGGGAAGGGTGCCAGACCAGGCCTATGACGATAAAAGTTTAATAATGGTGTTCGACAGCGTATACGGGTAAACATTACTTCAGTTTTTCTGGTGTGAAAGGAATTTCTGTGCCAAGGGAATAAGAGGTGTCGATATTCTGAAAAATTTGCTATCGCTGGATTCAAAAGGTCTAGTAGTAGTTAGGTAAGCTGATGTCGGAAGTAATGATAGTACAGGGTCATTGAGGGCCTCTCTCGCGATACTGTCAACCGTTTCGTTCATGTGTAATCCCCTGTGACCAGGCACCCAAAGATTTCTAGTTAAATTTATGTGGTCAGACACAAGAAAATGAAGTGTACGTAAAAGGCTAGCATGACTATTTGTTGTGAGCGATGCGCATAAAGATAAAGAATCCGGTATTATCATTACCACCGATATTGATGAATTTAGCTTATGTAAGGCCAATACTACAGCTAGAAATTCATCCTGAAATACGGATAAGTAGTTCGTAATCCTAATTGAGAATGACCAGTCTAGAGCAGCAGCGAAAATGCCAATTTCATATTTTTCTCCACACTGTGAGGCGTCTGTTGGGATGACTGCATTTATACTTAAACTCAATAAATGATCTTGCAATAGTCTATTTATTATATTTTTAGAGAGGAACTTTGCATTGTTAGGGTAGATGTCATCATAGATGATTTTCAGACTCTATCGCACATCACAAATAAGTGGCATCTCCCAAATACGTATATTTAAGGGGTGAATCAATGTTTGTACAAAAACCACCTGTGGTGTACGAAACCGGGGCCAGTGTACTCCAAAAAATAATGCAGGCTGGGGAATGAATACGTTTTCAATTTTCTAATAGTGGATGCATACATATTTAAGGATGTTTGCACCGTTAGCACCCAAAATCTGCACAATATTGAGGGCAACCGGACATGATGCAAGACATTATTAGCCACAAATTTCGGTAATCCGCAGCACAATCGCAGGGCTTCCCGCTCAATCAGAACAAGGGGATGTTTTTCCGAAGCTGGCGCACCAGAAAAGAGCACACATCCAAATTATAAAATGGGCCGCACGTACATTTTATAAATCATTAGCAGTGGGTCTCTCCGCATCCCCGACCGACTGCTGCATAGCTTACGTAGCATGCCAGCTGCTCTGTTTCCTTTTTTAACTACATGGTCAATATGGCCAAGCTAACTGAGGGAGCCGTCATAGACTACACCTAAGTACTTCACCGACTCCACTTGAGGTATAGTCTCGAGACGGTAGGATAGCGATACATTAACGAGTTTGTTAATGGGAAAAACCAATATCGAGCATTTTTCCACGTTAAGCGAAAGGCATATCTTGTGTAACCAGCTTTCTAAGGAGTACAGATAGTTCTGTACTCCATAATATAGGGAGTCAATATCACTGTCTCATGCATAGAAAGCAATATCGCCTGCTTTTCTGCTTCACTTTGTTTTCCTATTTTCCCCTAGTCCCGTGTTACCGAGCTTGCGTTTCCACTTCATTGCAAATGTTTCTCCTCGCGCATATTATGAGCCCCTGGCGCGCGTACATTTACAATTCGGCTTATCTCGCAGCGCTCTCGTGACAACGTTCTGGTTTCTCTATGCTAATGCGTGCGTGCGTGTCCGTCACTGCGCACGGCTTATTTCTGGTTCAAGAGCCCTGTCGGTGCACCTCCTCGTTAATTAACGGCTACTTCTATCCGCCGGCAAGCACAAGGGCGGGTGCGTGGCATCTAAAGCTCGACTTCATCGTTTCCGTCTGTCGGTGAGTGCGCAAGTGCAAGGACAAAATTCCCTACCCGCTTTTTTTGCGCAACGTTTTAAAAGATTCAGCATGTTAAAAACAAATGCACAGATATTATCACGTGAAGCTCAACAAAAAGAAATTGACAGTTACCTAAGTATCCTAACGTGATTTGAATGCGAAAGCATTATTACTTCTCCAATTAATTGGTTGCGTCCATGATATGTGACGTCATGCATTTTCACGTGCCATTCACAACTCCACCTTAATTCACCTTATCCACAATTTGTATCAACCTTAATTCACATTAATCCACCGTGCTCTATTTGTACCAACATTAATCCATTTTATTCCACCTAGCTCTTATTTGCACCAGCCTTAGTTCTCCGTAATCCCCCTTGCTCTAGTTTGTACCAACCTTAATACACCTTAATCCACCGTGCTCTAATATGCACCAACCTTTATCCACTTTATTCTACCTTGTTCTAATTTGTACCAACCTTAATCCACTGTAATCCATCTTGTTCTAGTTTGTACCAACCTTAATGCACCTTTATTCACTTTAATCCACCTTGATCTAATTTGTACCAAGCTTAATGCACCTTAATCCATTTTAATCCATATTTGTCAACTTTAATTCACCTTCATTCATTTTACTTTAGCTTAATTGACTTTACTCCACCTTAAGTCACCTTAATCTAACTTGTTCTATTTCTATATTACTACTGAAGTCATGCAACACGCTGATGACGTCATTGATAGCATTGTTGTTTTTTACCATTCGTTGCCTATAACGCCGGATTTTATGCATCATGGGAAATGTAATGTTTTCATATTAAAATTCGCACTTTCGCCAAAAGTGTACAGCAGCGACCGGAGCGGCTAGCGTTATATTACCCGCAGCGAGTCACGAATGTTTTGTACACTTTCACCTCTGCCTCATCTTGGATCGGCCTACTATTCGCACAATGCAGCGTTTTGGCATCGGCGTTAGCGCAGTTCTTTGGGCATTTGCGCACGAGCTGCAGCAGCTTGGCGTCTCTGGCGTTGAGCTGCAGCCTTGAACGCGCGTGCAGCAGCACGTTGTTCCTAGGTCTCGCCTCATTACGCGCGCGCCCTCCTCCCGGATGACAATTTTGTGCTGCTACCAACCTACAGAAGATGTTTCCAGCCTTTACCGGCGTAGCGATTTCCGAAAGAAACCTTCCACAAAATCATTGCTGCGGTACAGGTTTCTTCGACCACGGCCATGGCTCTAGGCCAAAGCCTGTCGCCTTTCCCTCTGCAGCCAGAAGAAACGACGCATCAATATGCAGGTCAAAATTCTGAGCATTACTGCAAACATCGGTTTGCTTAAGTACTCCGCTAGCTATCGCACGTACCACTTGCCATTGTCGTGCTGCTTCGTCGTGTTCTTCTTAACGCCGGCTTTTGCTTGTTTATCAACCTTTTCCTCAGCCGCAGCGTTCAGGGTTTCATTGTCAAGGCGACACGATTCTGATCGCTTACGGAGTGCTACCACGCCGGTTACATGCATTCACACCAAGAAGGAACAGCAGTGATACACCAAAAAATTGTGCAGGAACTACTGAACATGATTTTCTTCATCATATATAGTGGACAAAAATACAGCTGTGAGTCAGAGGCAAAACAAGACGCTTCCTTCTCTGCACCTATTGGTACGAAGCACTTGACGCTCCTGGCCGACATTTTGAAGGCGTAAAAGCAAACAGCACGAAGAATGGAGAGTCTAGCGCGTTTTCCTGCGCATGGGGCGATGTTTCGGCGAAGGTTTTTGATAGTGCCTTGTCGGAATTCGCGCCCGCATATCCGGAAGCGAAAATGGCAGCATTCATGAAAAGCGCAGCCGACGCTGCTAAAAATAGCAGTGGGCCTCCACAAACGTTTTTTTTTTTTGCTTTCTCTTTTTGAGCTTCGCAGTGTCGTAAGGCAGAAAATATAAAGCAGAAAGTGAAGGAATCTAACGGCAGCAATAAAACACATAAGTAAGACAGGAAGGACGGAGCCACCAAAACCGCCGCTTGCTGCTGAGAGCGGGTGCTGGTTGCGCCAATTCTCCAAATGGAATTCGCAATGCGCGCATGCCATAGGCGCTGGAAGGCGCCGGGAGCGGATTCCTTTCATCGCATCTAGACTGCGCAGCCAACGAGTGAGCTGCCGCTTGCTACTTTGCCGTATGTTCAACTACCTTCTCTCTCTCTTTCTTTTTGCTTTTTGAACTTTACTACAGCCTTTCGCGTACGAAATACTTCCCAGAGCTGTGTGTAATCGAATAATGTCTACTTTTACAAAGCACTTGTGTGAAGCAAGGCATTCGCCACGTACGCG
The DNA here is from genome assembly GCF_038994185.2 of Dermacentor albipictus. Taxonomy (NCBI): domain Eukaryota; kingdom Metazoa; phylum Arthropoda; class Arachnida; order Ixodida; family Ixodidae; genus Dermacentor; species Dermacentor albipictus. The sequence goes on along the minus strand of NC_091821.1, from coordinate 319,100,113 downwards.
ACGATGATGGGCTTCGTATATTATCTATGCCATGTACCACGCATACAAGGAAAAAATATAAATAAAGAGGCGGCAGTTCGAATTGTAAATTACAGCCAATGATATCATTCACCATTGACTGCTAGCACATATTTCGAACAGAGTATAAAGAAAATACAAGCCTAAGCACTTCGGACGTGTTTAGGCCTCCCGAGATGTTCCTCGATAGCCGCAATATACGCCATAGCACAGGAGCACCTGGACACCACACAATTTGCGATTGAGATGCTCACAAGGCGCATTCGACACCTTTCGCAGCTTGGTGACCGCAGGCTTCATTCTGAGATATTTAGTCCCCATGTATCGTTACCAACTGGCATCAAAGCTTCGAAGCAGCCAGCATAATGTCACCGATAGCCCCTGAAGAAGCAGTTGTCTCTGTTTCTACTAAAGGAGTGGTATTTTAACCGCGCACACATTTACACAGATAGTTCCAACAGTTCCAACCGTTAGGGGAAGCAGTGGAACCACTGGAGCAGTGGTTGTTCCACTGGTCGCCATCTCTATGCAGTTTGAACTTTCTCGCATTACGACGCTGACAGAACGTGCGGCTCTTCAAGGTGCCGTCAATTACGCGCTACAGCATCCACCTAATCCTTGGGCCATCTTCTCCGATTCAAAGCCTGCTCTAGAAATGGCGCAGTTTGTCATACGTCATGGTTCACACGAGCAGCTAATGCAAGAAATAAGGCACGCTCAGCACCAAGCGCTCGAGAACGGATAGGGCATTATATTTCTATTATATGGCATTCTATCGTGATTACACATAATTTAAATTTAATTACCACAGGTTTCATCTTCACAAGCGTTCAGCATGATACATAGTCAAGAAAAATAACACTAGTAATAGCATATAGCGGCACGTAAGCAAAGCCTTAATAATCAGTTCCCCTCCCACCATAGTGCTCCTATATTTCGGAGATTGCCCACCCCCCTCCACTTGAAGGGAGATTTCAGCTGGGGCAACAGCTGAAAGGCTTCCGCTAGGATTTCAGCCTGGTCAACAGCGCTAGAGTAAAAAAAAAAAAAAAAAAAGGAGAAAATAAAATAAAGAGAAAGAAATATTCTATGAATGTTCAATCCAAAGAATAGATCTCGCATATAATATTCGAAAGTACAAAAATTATATAATAAATAAGGTACAACTACTAATCAATGCAAGGTTAGTAATCTTCCTTTCTCTCTTTTCACTCCCAGAGGAGCCTTCGCACTTAATAGCTGCAGAGTGTGCTCAATTGGCAAAAACAAGAAAACACAATCACAAAAGACAAAAAACGCACCAGTACAATTTACCAAGCCAACGGTAACGTTCATTCGGATAATACTTGATGACTAATTCAGCCAAAATCGGCTCATAAGAAGTTAATGTCATTCGGGAAGTCACACAGGTGGAGAGCGCTGCTCTGTCGAATCTGTAAATGAGCCCGCACGCGTACTGTAGAAACACTTTCTCCACAGAGCGCCGTTGCGGAAGGCACAGCCAACCTCTCGTAGTAGAGGCAGGGCTTTGTCAACACACACATCCTATGTTTGCCTGGTGCAGGCTAGCCGCCACCGCTGTATTTGTTCTGGCTATTTCGTACGAGCTGCTCGTACCGCGGAATAAGCAACTAGCTTTTGCTACTTCCATAAAAGGAGGCATTTCACTACCCGAAAAGAAAGTTATCCAGAAGAGTAAATTTTCCAACGGTACCGATGCTTTTCATTTGAAGTCGCACGTGAAGAGTAAGCTTGGCAAGCAATGCAGAAATGCAAAATTATTATTCTTTAGGGCATATAAACGAGAAAATATGAACCGGCGTAATAGGGTCAGTTATGGTAGCGTAGACGGGGAAGCCGCTAACGACCAGCACTGCTGCTGTTCGTTTCGGAAAGCGGGGGCAAACGGCGATAGAAGGAACGGCAACAAGCAGAAACCAGCAACGCGGCGCGACGGTGGTGTACAGGGCCTTGATATTCAGGCATCCATTACTCGAAATGCGCTGGGCAAAGTAGACGCGGTACGCGATGGAGGGGAGCGAAGGAAACTGCGTCGTCTGTGGACGAAGAGGAACACAGCAAGAAGGAAAAGGACAGCACGGCGATGACGCCGGGCGTCGCGCAAAAATTTGTTGCCGTGAACGGCGGCCGCCAGATTTCGGAGGAGACGAAATGATGCACAAATGAGCGCATGGGGTACACACGAGCATCAATACGGCTGACAGCCACGGAAGTCGATCGAAAGGGCGAGACGTAAAGTGCGATCGGCTTAGCGCCGTGATTTGTCGTGATATGAGGCAACGGTCTTAGTGAGACAATTATGGGCGGAGAAGCTGACACAGCGCGTACTTAGCTCACTTTGCGCGCTTAAAAGGGCGGTCAGATTATAGAGTGCTAAGCAAGTGTGCCGTTACGCTCAACCCAAAACGCCTTTTTTTTCACTGTATACCAGTGCCTCCATATTTAAATACCGAATGACAGTAGCCGCTCAATGTCATGCCGAACATATGGCACTATAAGATGCGAAAATAACATTCCTACGCGCTTGCCAGTAAGGGCATTTCAGCAACACAAGTGTCATTTTCGCACACCAGGCTCTCACAGACCTCTCGAAACTACCGCCGTCATGGAAGCCGCAAGAAATTGCGTGATATTAACGAATAAACTAATTTATTAACTGCAATTACTTCTGCGGCGCACGGAAAGTGGGGAAGTAAAGCCAGTCGGAGCTGCAGCTATCCCCAGTTTATTAAGGGACCTGAGCACTAGCATTAGCTTGAAGATAATGTACCCGAATACACGCAAGCAAATACACTGGTTTCCAAGACTATTGCTGTCTTGCAAGTGATTTTCCATGACCCTCGGAGGAATACTATGTTTAATGCTAGTAAATATGTTAGCTTGTTTTGGTGCCTCCAACTAACCTAGGCACTCCTGGAAAATGGACGCGCCTTCAGCAGTTTACAGGTTCAATTACGAGGTCACTACGTCTACCCTGAAGTTAAATAAAAGTTAATAAAGAAAGTGATCAAGTAAACTTCAGCTTACCAAAGAAAATCGCACAGTTTAGAGCTTTTTTTCTGGCGCGAATAGCACATTGCCTTTTCCTCCTCACTGCACTCTTCAGAAACTCACTCGCAATTCATACTGCACTAGCTTTATTTTTCAGGAAAAGGTTAAATGTACTCTGCCATGAAGGAAACCTCGTCGCTTTCACCTCGCTGGTTTATCTCGCAGGAGCAAAAGTGATGGCGCCATGGAATTGGACCCGTTCTTTCTTAATTTTTTGTTATGAGCATCGCTGCAGTAAAAATTTACTGAAGATTAAAACGAACGATACACATAATAACAAGCTCGCAAGGCTAGCAGCGATGGGCAGCTTGAAATCGCGGTCAGCCGATCACCAGAAAACCGATACCATTTATAGTGTTTGCACGCTTTAACAAAGGACTATGTTTCGGGTAGGAGAGATAAAGCGAAACGTGGGGCCCAAGGGAAACAGGTCGACGGTACTAGCGACTTCCCAATTCGTAGGGGAGAAAACTAGGTATCTCTTGCTTCCTTTATGTATCTTATCTGACTTATTTTCTTTTTCTTTCCGCTAGTCTGGACGCAAAGCATCGACTTCCCGGCGAAATCCTAGGCTTTTATCGAAAGCACAGCCAGCCGGGGAGGAAATAAAGAAAGAAGAAGAAAGGCTAAGAACGTGGATGGCCTGAGGAAGTGTCTTCTTATTTCGAATGTTTATCCTGAGGTTCTGAAAACCGCAGACCTTTTTCTTCCTTCTAGTTTAGATTTGTCTTCTGCCGCTTCTTTTCACCTCAATTCAGGCCCAATGCAGTTTTTGTCATTTCGCTTTCCTTGCGGTTCTGTAAATATCCGCAGTGCAACTGTGCTCGACTTAAAAGCCGATTAGTCCTTTGGATTACAAGACATTTGCTGTCGCTACAGAGTCTTCAATTTTTAAAACGACCACGGCTCACTTTTTTAAATTTTCCCGCGGCGCAAGCAACGAAATCAGCCTCAAAGAGAAATTCGTAGTAAGACCAATTAATTTATGGCGAAAGCAGCGCAGAACATTGTTGGAAGAGTAGATCGCCGAACGGATGTCATGACCACTGATCATCAGCTAGTCGCAACGGTTAATGCAATTTATGTCAGTTACTATCATTATACGTTGAACGCGGTCATTTTCAATGCTTAGAATGACACAAAAGTTCTTCGGCAAATCCCTCCATCAGTTCTTATATAAGCATGTGAGATTTCTACTGACAGATGAACTACGCGTTCTTCGGAAATTGCTGGAACTACTGCCTTTCCTCCCTCTTGTTCTTGCTAATGTTGCCGTTAGTTCTTATTTCCGTGGAGTTGCTATGTTCCTTCACTCGTACCAATTCAGGCAAGAATATTTTACTAGATGAACAGAAAAGAGACGCTATCGTCTTGAGGTTGAACCAGTTCCACTATATCCCATTATTGAAATTCAACAGGTAAGCTCCCAGACTTGCAACACAAGCATACAATATGTCAACGCTTCACACACGTAAAAAGAGAGAACAATACAGCATCCACAGTGGCAGTTTATAGGCTTATTCATTGATTGATTGACATGTAGATCGACTGGTAATTTATTTGACTGAATTAGTGATTTATTTTGTATATTTCCACAAGGACAGCGCGGCAGAAACACCGTAGTGGAAGTGAGCGTATCATTGTTGACCATTTGGAATTCTTTGGGATGCATTAAAAGCAAGGTGTAGTCGGGAGAAAAAGTGTAGCGTCCATAAAATTAGTAAACATTTGTTTCTAACACGGGCGTGTAGCGTGACATTGTATCAATGCTTTACATTGGTCGGACAGGCGTACGTAGGCTGTACCACTTTACTTTAACCAGCATGTGTAGGAAGCGAAGAAAGAAGCGTTTCATGTCATCCATAGTCTCGAGACTTTTGCTCGCTACTAAAAATGAGGATTTATGGATTCCACCCCAATCAATATCGTGACCACGGGCTTGAAAACAGAACGTCCTTTTAACTGAACAAAAGCAACGGGTAGAGACATCACCACGTACAGGTGACAACAGCGCACACTTTAGAAGTAGAAAATATACACTTGATGCAACGGGAAGCTAATGTAACTGCGAATTCAACATGGCAGCAACACTGCTATTAATATTGTTGCAGCTTATAGTACACTTAGCTTACTTCTTTGATATTTTTCGATAAATTTAATTTGTAACTTATTACTTTTACTCAATCCTTGTTAGCTGTTTATTTAGTTTATTTTTACGGTATTAGTTAATGGCCTTCCTTACGAGTATTTATGATTTTATGCAGCAAAACACTTTTACAGCAGTGACTATCAGTATTCCCTCCATGCTGTAAGGACGCATGTGTAAGCAAGACATATAGGCCATTTTTGGAACAAAAATAATTGCAATGAATTGTACTACCACCAACTAGCCGAAACCTTCCTCGAATTCACAAAAGAGCAGTCACTCTAAAATTTACTTACACAACCAGCTGCATGACGACTTTATTAGTGAAACGTAGATACGGTATTCAAAGAATGAAAAGCCATCTTCAGGAAAGATATGGACGTTCCCTTCCAGGAAAGTGAACGCTCTGAAAGCAGGAGCCGGGTTACTGTCGCGGAAGGAAGCGACCAGTATTACTCGGCCATACGCTACAACGCATTCCCATTTTTTAAAGAGACAGACCATCTCTGCACTCGGGAGGTTCGCGCGCCAGTATTGTACGAGCCACGTAGACGACAACGCACAGCGCGCTGGCAAAGGATTGTCGGCATAGCCGCGCGAAGTGAGAACCGCCCGCAGCGGTAGCGAGCCATCGCTCGTTCCCCAAGCAAGACAAGCGTAAGAAAAGTAAAACACGATGACGACAGTTGACGCAAACAAAACGGACCACGAACCCCACAGTGAGATAACGGTTTTCCCGTTTTCGGTCCGTCCAGAGCGGCTGCGACAACCGTGAACTTTGCTCTCGCTTTCTTTTTATTCCTCTCTTGTGCCGCGCCGGGCTGCAAGGGAAAACAGCGCGGTCGCTGAAAACACAAAGGGAAGCGAGCCGACGGGGCGGAAATGCGCATCACGAATCATTTTTCTAACCAAACGGGCACGTGCTACACGACGTACGCAAGGAAAGAGGATGTGGATGGGGTGGTCCTGCGTGCAACGACTGAGCTTGTGGAGTTGGTTGGCATCTACACCAGCACCATGATAAGGAATAATGCTGTAACATTGTCGTGAGCCATACCGCAACTTTAACAATTGTAGTGTTGTTTGTTTATTTCAGAATACAGTGGACTCCCGATGTGAACATTTACAGCTGGTCCAAAGGAGCCGGAGAAGTCAAACGACGTCGTAGAGAGAAATAATGAAGTACACATTCATTCGCGATTTAAAGCTGACGTATGCAGTGTGAAATCAGGAATACGGGATCAATTCGAAAGTGCGTCTTGAAGTACTGAACAGTAAATGAGCATCCCTGGCGAAGCTTTTTCTTAGGGTTACAATTCAGCGCATGTCTGCTACCGGGAGCACTCATAAGCGCACGCTTACCACGAGTGCGCGTGTGCTCTGCACGGTGCATGTGCGCGCAATCTAGTGCAGAGCAACGACACCTTGAAGCGTTGGCAATGTACCTTTATTTGCGCTAATCAATACGCCACGTGGGCATAGCTCGCGATGCCATACTTGACGTACTAAGATGTTCTTTCGGGTCGGATATCCAACTTACTGTCGCGAAAAAGTATACCGCGGGCCCCGTTTCCTTCTCTCCGCGAATGTTGTGGGTTCCTCGATGCGGGGGAAGCCTTTGTGCAGAAATGACAGCGACGGCGCCCCGGGCATGTGCTCCCGCCCGGCCGACGCCACCGCACCTGACAGTCACTGCGTGAATGTGTCCCGTCGTCTTCTCACGCTTGGCTTTATTGGGCGTCAAAAATTTGTTACTTATGGGCAAATTCATTTTGTATGCGGAGTGTTTTCGCGACCACTTTTGACCTCTTAAGCCCATGCCCTTGTTCGATGCTGTTGGCCTGTCTGGTTGGTCGAAATAACCCGTTGGTGGAGAAGCTTGCGCCTCCCGCCGGTCCGCCGGTCCGCCGGCCCTTTTAATGCTGCAGGAATTCATTTAAGGAGTGGTCTTGAGTAGTTTTGAGGAGAGTAAGGAGACCGCAGCGCACGGCCCCGCTTCACCACGGTATATCAGGCCGGTCAGGCGGGCCGTCGGCGATCGGTATGTCATCGCTTTGTATTTGATATGTGTAGAGTATAAATGTAAATATAAAGTTAATAAACCTAGTCACTCGAATGGCCCTTCTCGTCGTCTTCGTATCTGCGGATCTAGTCTCGCCCCTGACGGAGCTCATTCCCCCTTATTGTCGCCTCCCTGATGATCTGATGCGTCAAAACACTAACAGCTGCGTCGCTTCGCTACAATACCACAAAACCAGAGGAAGAGTCTGCAGCGGCCAACGTATGTTTAACGTGCGGTTGCAGCGAATTCGCAATGGAGCAGTCAACGCCTTCAGCGATCAAGAGCGTAGCAGGTGCAAGCTTCTCGCAAAATCAAAAAAAAAAAAACGAAGAAAATGCAGAAGGAAAGAACAAACGCGAGTTCAGCTGGAACCCATTCCAAGCACGAGGACAAAGCACTCTAATCCGAAGCGAGAAATTCGACGCGACCACGTGGTAGTGGGCGCGCCACGTCGTCCCTGCACCAATCGAAGGTGTGCTACGCAGATACGTGACAGGTCACAGGGAAACGCGACCAGCATGGAGTGCGTGCGAGTGAGAGAATAAAAGAAAGCTCAGAGCGAAGGGGAGGTAACAACCCGGGCGAACAGAGCTCGGAGGGACAGCAGAGGCGCCGCCCACGTCAATTATGCATCCCATGACGAGAAGAGACACGGGCCAGCTTTTTTGCGAATCGGTACGCGTGGACCCGGGCGCGTGCGGCACACACACGCCAGCGCCGAAAAGGTGAATTAAGAAGAGAGGGCAGAATTCCAGCACGGAATCCCGGCGATGCACGGCCAGTGACGCGTAGGCGTGCCGTGCTTTCCTTCGTTTTCGTTTCCCAGTTTCCGTGATACGGCGGCGAACGCGTCCTATGCTCCGCTGTCGGGAAACCGACCAATGGTCAGTAACGGAAGAAAGATAAGCAGCCCAATAAACGCCGCGCGAAAAAAAAAAGCGCACCCGATGTAATTCGAAACAAATAAATAGAACTCAAGGGAAAGAAAGAAAGAAAAAAGAAAGCGTCAATAAAAGTCGACCACGAGCCGGCCAGGGATGACTGCAGGATGCACATTGGTGGCAGAAAAACACGGCAAAACAAACTCGGCTAGAAAAGGAGGAAGAGAAGCGCTAAAGTGTCGCGGAATAATTGACGCAGACCTGAAATGAGGTTGTAAATTATTAAGGAGTGGTAAGTGTCGCCTGCTAACGAAACATTTGCATGGAACGAAAGAAACCCTTCACGCTAGTACCGCTGATGCCTAGCTCGTTGTAAACAACACCTCGGGGATAGCTGGCAACCTAAGCTGTAATTAAGCCCCAGCGAGGAATTCCGCAGAGGATCGCCGCGGAGTCATTGAATGCGTTAAAACCTGGATATGGAGAGAAATGTGGCATCGTTAGTTTACTTTTTCTTGCGTACGTATTTAAATCTTGCATATCGAGAAAAGAATTGAATGCATTAGGGAACGCCGTGGTACTTCGGAAGTACGGACCATTGCAGCATGGACCGTTGTATAAAGGGCACCCTCCTAAATAAAGCGAATAAAAACAGTGCAGATGCCAATATAGCTTCATGCATTTTTCTTTCGAATACTTCCATCAATAATAATAATAATAATAATAATAATAATAATAATAATAATAATAATAATAATAATAATAATAATAATAATTTACTGCGCCAAGTATTAAAAAAGATGTACAAAAATCCGGCCTGCCAAAGCCTCATTGGGCTTGAGTGGAAGAGCCCGACAGGCAGCGGAACCGCGCAGATATACACACAGGCATAAAAGCACATTAAAAATTACGGAACAGCAAATTAGTACAGGGGCAAAATAAAAATGGACACAAAATCCAAGTTACATATAAAAAAAAATCTCGTCAGAATAAATAGCGAGGAAGGAAAACCAATGTGGCATGACAATACTCAGATCAGTGCAAAAAATACTGCAGTAACCAGTGAAATCACAGGATTTTCTTGACAAGTTGTGGGGCATATGCGCACAACGTCGTAAACCCACTAAATAGTGTATCGCAGCATCTTTTTTCTTTTATATTTAGTTTTTGCCCGGCGAACACTTGGAGGTAGCCTAAGTAAAAGGGAACGTAAAAATCTGATACTCGCTTTCCATATCTTGTAAATTGTCGGGGAATACAAAAAGGTTCCTTCGGTTGAAGAGACCGTGTGGGAACATACGGAATCTTATAATCACTAAACCAAAAATGTTTCAGGACAATCGTTTCCTTCAAAAGGCGATCAAAATCAGGTAGCGAAAATACCTTGAAAACATCAGAATTGGAGTGCAGGCCTAAATCATAGCCAATATTTTTTAACAAAGATCGTATGAGAGAATTGATCCTTTTTTTCCAACGAACTGCACAGTGACCATAAATCGTCATGCCATAACGCAGTACGCTATAACCGAGAGCGTTAACAATAACTTTGCGTATTGAAAGCGGCATGTAGTACCTAATGTTGTAAAGCACACAGGAGACAGTTCGGTGCTTTTTACAAACGTGGGATAAATGATCATTCCAAGAAAGAGCACTGTCAAAGTATACTCCTAGGTATTTCACTGTAGTTTTATAGCTCAGCGATAGGCACACACTTCTCACATTTCCCACACACTTCCACACACTTCTTACGTGCGGGAAAAATCAGGCCCAAAACAAAATGAGCGTATCACAAGAAATCTCTGATAGTAACGCTGCGGAGCAAAACGTGTGCTCCACGGATTCCTTGTTCTCTGATTGTACTGCCTGCTGTCAACTACGAGCGCTATGCCAAGTTGTTTTTTTCGCTTCTTCAAATCATCATCGAAATAGGGGATGCCTTTATTGAGAAATCTATATGCAGGCAAGGACCGCAAGGAGCGGAAGAACCCGCTATAGGAAAGGCAGTGACAACACGAACACGAAAACCGTCAGCCAAGGGTTGCATAAGGAAAATCCCCGAGAGCTCCGATCACAACAGGCCGAGTATATCTGCCGTCGTGGTCAGGAACGATAGCAACTTGCATTTTTACTTAGATTTGTCCCACATCGACAATGTGAAACAAAGAAACGAATACATTACGTTTCATACTCCGAAATCTGCGAAACTTGTCTAGCTCCTTTCGAAAACTAGCACGTCTAACATTTATTCGTCCACAGTTCGAATTCGTCTCATCAATTTGGTCTCCCCAACAAAAATACCTCATGGAAATGCACGAGTCCATTCAAAACAGAGCTGCCTGGTTTACTTCTAACAATTATAGTACCCTCGCGAGTGTCTCCCAGCTTAAGAACCTTAATGGTATGCAGACACTTGAAAATGGTCGTTCTATTTCGTTTATTTATGTCGTTTATTCCATCACTATGTTCGCACCCACACTTCGTTTTTGCCTATAGAATCACCTCCTCGATCTTTACATTGCTTATATAATCATCTCTGCTCTAACCTCATATACGGAAAAACTAAATTATTCAACTGCATTGCCAAGAGCAAATAAGCTCTAAAATGTTCTCCCTGACAACGTAATCACTTTTTCTGACCCTGGGGAGTTCAAAAAGCACCTCGGCCTGCATTTTTCACTTTAGTATTGTTCTAAATATTGCTTTCTGTTGTACTGCTATTTCAGTTGCTCTAAATCTTGTTTTATTTTGTACTGCTGTTGCACTTGTACTTGGTTATCACTTTCTTGTCATATCCGCATTTGTTTTGATTTTTAATCCGTGTTAATACGTTAGTTTGAATCAACTTTGTATTCCTTTTGAGTATTTCCGTTGTACCACGTCTCTTGTACCACAACTCTGGTTTATTATTTCTGTACTGTACTTCTATTGATATGCCCCCTCATAGAATGTTGTTCGGTGCCTGCAAGGAATAAAAAAATTAAATAAATAAATAAATAGATAAATAAATAAATAAATAAGTCCCTCAGGCTGTCACTATTAAGCTTCCACCACAGGTTATTCTCGCCCGCTTTCACGCTCTCGATTGAGAGATTACATACAGGAGAGAACAGAAACGGCACAATAGGGCAACCACTCGGCATTCTTACGAGTTGGAAGCGGAGTAGGCCAGCATAGGGCGTATAGAAATGCTGTCCAGTGGTCGCTGACACCACAGATGATGCAGTAAGAGGCGATTGGAAGTTTGGTGGAAGTAGGGAAACGAGAAACAACAGAGGCGTGCAAAAACAAAGTTCACAATAGGGGTTCAGAAACTTTGGTTATGGGAATTCATCTTGGGTTTTCTTTTTTTTCTTCTTTTTTAGCATAACTAAGACATTAGGCACTAAAATAACAAGAGCATGGTGGCGCAACCCACCACCCCGTTCCAAAGGGGACGCTCATAACGTCCGTCCGTCCGTCCGTCCGTCCGTCCGTCCGTCCGTCCGTCCGTCCGTCCGTCCGTCCGTCCGTCCGTCCGTCCGTCCGTCCATCCATCCATCCATCCATCCATCCATCCATCCATCCATCCATCCATCCATCCATCCATCCATCCATCCATCCATCCATCCATCCATCCAAGAAAAGACCACGTGTGCGCTGCTCCCGGGCCTCAAAAGAGCTGGCGTAACGACAGGCAACTCGTTACGTGTATTTAACTTGCGGTTAAAAGCGCGTGCACATAATATCACAGCCTGAATTAATATGCACAGCAGCCATAACTGACAATGTGTAGAACTCTGGAATGACTTGCAGCACGACGCACCGAAGTGCGGAAAGAAAATAATGAAGGGTTATCGAAACAAGGATAAACATGATCGCTCGTGTTTGTTCTTCTTTCGATAACCATTAATTATTTTCTTTTCCATTGAGGTTTGCACACAAGGAGGGATAATGGAGCTGGTGAAGGAGACCGGGTGTGGCGGAGCCTGGCATGCGACATAACCCGGCTTCCGAATTAGTCGCCGGGTAAAAAAAAATTAACAGAATGCGCGATTGTAGCTACGCGACACTGAACGACACGATATGAGGATATATCGCTAACAGAACAAGGACACGGACAAACACGTAGAAAACACAAGAGTAAAATGCATAGACGCAAGGAGAAAACACATAGAAACAGGACAAGTGCTGGTCCTGTTGCTCCGTGTTCTCTCTATTTCATTGCCCTAAGTGACACAGGACGTTGAATAGGTGAATAACCAACTAGCCTCCTCCACAATTCTCCCAAACAGCACTTTAGCGCTTCCTCCCTGAAATTGCAGTTACCAGAATAATAAAATAATTGGCATTGGACTGGTTGAACCACAGTCCGAAAATTAATACCCGACAGAAGAGAAAGGCGATAGAAGAAAAGGACGACCTTCCGCTTGGGTAAAAATGTATTCTGTGGACGAGTGCTTCTGGTGGGAACAGAGCCTTGCAGGGCAGCCCGTCAAAAGAATTAAAACGGCCCCGCTCGACTGCCGAGAAGGGCGCGCAGGCGAATGCCGACGATTTTCTTTTATATCCAGGCATCTAGGTTCGTACGCTTAGAATCACTTAAAGGGTGTCGTGCAGAATCGTCGACGAAGGCAGGAGAGCGAGAGGAATAGGGATGTGGAGGGTCCCTTGCGGGGAGCCCATTGTTGCGCCCAAGATTAATGGCGTGTCCCCTTTGCACACCTGACAGCCGGCTTCAGGTACGCGGTCAGAGGCGACTTTCGGGAGATAAGGACCATTTATAAAGATACTCGGGATCCTGCCTTGGTGCACGTGCGACAGTCCTCCCTCACTCTGTGGAAAGCACTCACGCGTAAGGAAGGAGTTCCTCTGGATTTTAATTATATTCCAAGCAGGTCCACAACCACCTCATCGGCGGGCACGCGCCCGCTTTGCAGTCCTCTGCCTCCGGATGCGACCACTCGACGGGGAGCATGACAAACCACTGCGAGAGAATGGTCCCACTCATCTTTCCGGTAGAGATTCCGGCGCGACGCTGGAAGTCGTGCTCCGAGCCTGTGTTGGTCGCTGAGTTATTCTTTTAGATACGGTTTTCTCTTCTTATTCTTCAAAGCAATCTTACGTCATTAAGGTGTACCATCGTTCTATTGTTCATAGCAGGTACGGCAGACCGACAGATTGCAGGCCCGACAGCCTAATCGCGGCTCCGCGGGTTGCACGGAAATATGTTTCAGTTTTCGCTCGAATGAATAAGTGCTCGCAAAGAAAAATACCAGCAAGGCGTCACGCGAAATCAACGGTGTCTGGGACATTAAGATGCAGCACTCTCACATGCAGGCGAGGGGGATCTTTACACAGAGACACAGAACCCGCTCAACCAACGCTCCCTAAATCATTAACAGCAGTATGACTAACCCTGCCAAGTGGCATAAACAAGGCGACCATGCGAGGCGAAATTCACCCATCCTCTCACCTGCCACCTCTATCCTCCCCGTCCATAGCACACTGCATCACAAAGAGCTGCATCCCATGATTTTATGCATCTATATCATCTTCTGTTCGTGTCCCCTGCAGTAAAAACGCTATCAAAAGAATATAAATGATGTGCGCCAAGTGCTCGCAGCTTGTGCATATCCACGGCTATGCATGGTACTCACGGGTCCCGCTGTGTACCGCGCTGCTCAATGACGCATGGCCACTGCAAGAAAAGTTTTTTTTTCTGTTTTTTTTTCTCTCCACCTACGTCGTGCAGCTACGTCGCTTATTGGCGATGTTCATTACTTGCAGCTACGGTATTATATTGTTTTACTATGACAACAACAAAGCATGTTTCATCTTGCAGTCACTGATCGCTGAGTGCCTGCACAGGTAACAAAACGAAATGATCCTACTTATCATTCTTAATACTTTTCATCTACCGTTATCCAGGTAACTCAGAAATAAAAAAGGTTTTCGCCCACTTCTAATGGCGTTCCAAATTTCAGTGCGAAGAGGCGCATTACGACCAAGGAGGAAGACACAAAGACACGCGATAAGCAGCGCGAATATTATCGACGGCTGATAACGAGGCGCACTAGCTGTCCCGAGAAGCAGGGCAATTACATTTTTCCGAAAATCGTTAGCCCACTGTGCGAGAGAAATACCGATTCGTGGGAGAGCCGGAAAAATAAAGTGAGCAGGCAAATGGCAAAGGTGATACGACCGCCAGTTCGAAAGCCAGGCGGACCCGAAGCCCAGCGCGTTTCCTCTCACAAAAGGGAGTCTCTTCCCCTCAGTACGCACTCTGGTTTAACGAGCTCACACCGCGACACTGGACGTACATCTCCAGCAACATTCAAGTACCCCACAGAACAACCGATGGATAACCCGACGTTGCTCTCAGCGTTTCACCTCCCCGTGCGTTTCGCATCTCCTAATTCCTTTTTTTTTTTGCACTTTATACCAGCTCTGATCTACCCCTCCCCCCTTCCTCCTCCGACCCCCCATCCCGTTTTTTTTTTCTTTTTTCCCACTTCCCTGCACTCTCTCAATCGATTGATGCAGCGGTAATCTAAGCTCGACGAGTAAACGACGCCGCAATCGTTCGTACGAATAGGAAACGAACGAAAAGAATAAAGAGAGAGTAGCAAACGATGCTTAGGAAAAAAAAAAAAAAACGCTCGCCCCTTGATGAGATCACTTAGTGAATGACAAAAACAAAACAGAAATAAAAGAAAAATAACCTAAAAAAAGAAAGCTCTAGTACCACTAATGGCCCCTGATCTCTCTACCGACCGTCAAGCATTCCTGCAAAGACCGACAGACGAGAGTGCAGCCGAGGTATGTTCGGCACGCCAACCAGTAGTTATCAAACATTCACGTAAGGCTGGTATTAGTAAGAGAGTTCTAGAATTGCTATACTCCCGCGTCAGTCAACAGTTAACAAGGTTTAGCGAAGAAAGATAAACAGATGTTCAGAATCAACGCCATCTGGGGATCGCTTAAACGAAGCTTTCTTTTCCGTTTGCGAATAACGCTGTTCTTGTTTAGCGACCATTTGCAAATACAGATCTTACGACCAAGCTGTGGCACATTTTCACTGTGCAACGCCTCGCTCAACATAAGCTCGTGGCGCTCGAACGTGTGGATCCCACAAATGACGACGAAGTAATAACGACGACGGCATAATGACAACGAGATGACGACGATGAAACGGCGGCGACAGCGTGACGACACCTGTTTGATGGCGATGCAATAATGAGGGAACCACGGCGATAAGAGGACAACAACGGCACGACGACAAACGGACGACGACTGTACGACGACGGAATGACGATGACAGAAAGACGGTGTAGGAATGATAATCACGGCATGACGACTGCGGTGTCATGCCGCAAAATATAACAACGCAATGACGCCGAAAGAGAGAATAACTGCTGTACAATGGCGACGGTATGGAACGTAGGTATCATGCCAATCGAATGAAGGCGATGAAGTGACGGTGGCGGCATGAGGACGACAATGTGTTTGGGTTGTAGCTCGTGTCCGCGCTTACGTACATTCCCTGCCATCCCGGGCCACCTCATTTCGCACAACATCCGGTGCCGGCTTGTACGATGCCCTGTACCTGCCAATTGTGAAACGCCAGCACGCACAAAGTGACGAGAAGAGGCAAAGAAAGATTCGTTTAACGAGAAAAAAAAAAGGTAGCTGGGAGGCATGCCAACACCAATTTTGCAATGTTTTTGTTTTTTGCTATATGCCTCGTGAACGTCTCAGAAAAGGAGTATCTGCGCTCCCCCCCCTCTCTCTCTCTGCTTTCCTGTCACTTTACCTGTCCCCAAGCGTAGGGTAGCAAACCGGATCTCCCTCTCTGGTTAACCTCCATACATTTCCTCTGTTTTCTGACTCTCGCTCAGAAAAAAAATAGCAGACAGTGCCGCCAACAGATGCAGCCTTCTCAAGCGCAAAAAATGCTACTACTACTACTAACTACTACTGCTAACTAATAATAATAACAAATAATAATCATTATAAAAATTGCGGCTGAATCCATCTCACGATAAATGCCGACGTTAACACGATTTGCAGTGAAGCAAAATAGGGATACACTGAATGAATTGACACCGCAGAGGACCGCCATGAATGACGCGTGCATGCATCCGGGCTCCTCTCTCGCGCTTCTCTATGGACAGGCTGCATCATTCAGCGACGCTGCCGCAAAGTCTGCGCATGGCGCTTGTTTGAATACAGGGTGCCTTTTTCTTCAACACAATCTTGCCTGAACAGACATTCAGACAAGGTCGTCTGATTATATACGATGCAGGTTTGATTCCACCCAGCACACGGGAAATTTTAAACAATTTTCTTTTTGGTCATTGACGAGCGGCACATATCATGTGGCACATAACTACTTTAATTGGCGTCAAAGGGGTTTATTGAAGAACGACACACATACCAAGTGGTGCATAGTCAGTGACTTAAGTTGGCATCAAAGAGAGTCAGTGAAGAGCAGCGCATACCCAGTCGCACGTACCAAGTGTTTGCTTCAGAAAGGCTCATTGAAAAGCGATCCATACCTATAGTGTCACATACCAAGTCACCAAAGTTGATCCGGCGCTCGGTTTGAAACCCGCTTCATTCAGCACAGCAGCCAAATGCTCTACCCATTAGAGCATGGACTACCCAGTGATCCAAGTTGGCGGGAAAACGGCTACGTACGTACGTACGTACATACATATACGTACATACATGCATGCATGCATACATACATACATACATACATACATACATACATACATACATACATACATACATACATACACACACACATACATACATACATACATACATACATACATACATACATACATACATACATACATACATACATACATACATACATACATACATACATACATACATACATACATACAATCACGAACCAATACATCCAGCAAACTGACTTGTAATCGTAAATCTTCCTCGCCTGTTTCCGACCTACTAAATTCGAGGATCATAAAGTGTGCAGAGGTGTGCTCGTCTATAACATTATCGAAACTTTTCTCGCAGTCGTTACAGTGCACATGCCTACTCATTGACTGGAAGGTATAGGGCAGGTTGTTCAGGTCCACAAGTCAGGTGATGTACAATCCCCTGAAAACTACCGTTCAGTCTCGCTTACTAGCATTCTAGGGCAGATCTTCGAACACGCCATTTTTTCACACGTCATGTGCTTCTTAGAAACCAACTCATTCTTCCCCTCCCGTCAACATGGCTTCAGAAAAACGTTTTCCTGTGAAACACAACTGCTGTCTTTTTACCAACGCTTCATGTCTGTTTGCGAACGCCGATTCTCGTTCGGACATTGACTGTCTTTTTCTCGATTTTTCCAAGGCCTCCAACATAGTATCTCACGAGTTGCTTTCTATATAACTAGAAGAACTACACTTCGATTAAAATCCTCCCTCTTGGATTAAAACATTTTGCTAGGCCATTCACAATACACAGTTGCTAACAATATTCCTTCCGTTTCTTCACTTGTAACATGTGGGGTGCCACAAGGATCTGTACTTGTACCTTTGCTTTTACTTATTTTTGTTAAAGACTTGCCAGAAAGTGTACATTTCTCCTCTATTAGGTTTTCGCAGAAGACTGTGTGCTGTGCCACAGAATTACTAGCCCTGAAGACTTTGTTAAACTGCAAAACGGCCGTGATAGAATTTCTTCTTGGTGCAATAGCTAGAGCATGAAACTCAATACTAACAAATGTGAGTCTATACATGTATCCCGCCCTATAAACGCCACAACTAACGCACTTCCTTACTTCTTCAATATAAGCAGACCGAACTCTGTCGTTTCGTACAAGTAACTTGGTCTTCACATCAAGACCAACCTTCCAGAAAACGCGCTCTTAACCTACCTTGACATTCCTTGACATTGATACTCGCAGCGCCTCCCCAATAAGACAACAGGTGTCACAGCAGGAGGCGGTAACTTAACGCGTGTCCCGCAAGAAGAAAATGTGATACCTGTTTGAGACCCTAGACGGAAAACAAGGAATACAAGAACATAATATAACTTCATTCATTGAAGTAAGTGAACGGCGACGGCCAGGATACAAAGGCCCCATGCCCGGATTATTTGTAGACGGCCACAAATACTCGACACCGGACGGCTCGAAACAGGATGCCCTTAGGATTTTCTTCTTCTTCTGCGCGTTCATTCTGGAATCCTTTCAAGCGGCAAGACGCTTAATGTTAAGTTTGCTCAGAACTTAGACGCTGCAAATATTACCCTGCGCACAGAGCGTTGTTTCTCGAGTTTAGGACACATAATGCATCCCAAAAATCGAAAGCACCGGCTCGTAGCTTAGAATTGAAATTTTTAGCATCTTCAGCGCAAAGTTAGTGTTTTATGCAGTAACATCACTACGTGGAAGTAAATTATGAAGGAAACTATTTACAAAATGTCTTTGCTAATCTAGACGCCTCTATGATCAAGACGGAGGTCAAGGCGCACAAGGGAAAACGTTCAATGCCGCTGTCCCATTGTAATTCATTGTCTTCATTGCAGACGATCGCTGGCGTCAGAATCGTCAGCCTGGCAGCAGTAGCAGTAGCAGGTGAAGAGTTGTCGGGGTTGAGTTTCGAGGCGCGCGTGGGATTATTGTCTAGAGGTGCAAATCCTAAATCAATCAATCAAGCAATCAAAAACGTAATTTCCGCAATATTATAGAGGTGATTGTGGCTCTCACGGTCGAACGGTGGAAGGAAGTGGGCGGTGTAATGTCGATGGGCTCACATCACATAATTCCTCAAAGAGGCCTGTGGAAAAACTCAACTGTCACTTTAAACTTGCTACACGCAAATGTAAACTTATACTGGTTCTCAAAGCTGCTCTAACAGGTTCTCTGCTGTTTATTGTTCGGCAAAAGACAACAATTAAGGTAGAAAATACTGTTACGGTAAATAGGTGCATGTGGGTCGCGAACAAAAGGTCACTTTTCCTACCCCGACCGGAACTAAATCTTTTTCTTGCTATAGGCCACGGAAATGTAGCGAAGAAAGGGCACTGATGCGCATTTAATTTCGCTAGAGCCACACATAGCGCAGAATCATGTGAAAAAAAAAAGCGAAAGCAGGTGTGGTACTCACAGACGAGACCAGGAAAAGAAGAAAACTCAAGGGCCCGCGAGATAGCGTCTAAATGCAGCGAATTGTTCGGCGACGTGAGTGAACCATCGCACACAGCCGAACGAAGGGAGCAGTGAAACGACAGGCACCAGCACGCACGTATCACGCGATCTCAAATAGCGTTTGGCAGTGCGAAGGAACAAACCGCGATGGAAATGGCGGGATAAGGAGCCGGAGAAAACGAGGAGACGGCGCAAAAGACTCGCAAAAGAAGCACGGGCACCCAAGAGATCGACGTACGTCGGTCGGAGCACAATAGCGGACATTCTCGAAGGAAATAAATAAACGGAGCGCTTCCGCACTTTTCTCCTTTGCAGAGAATGATCAGAGAAGATGTAGAGGGGAAGGGATGGGAGAGTCCGAAAGGAGCGGAAGCCGGATGCGTAGGAATACAAGGAGGAGCAGCGGGCGCATTCCGTAGCCTCTTTGTTCCCGTAACGGCAATAAATACGGCACCGCCGATCGACAGGGGCGGTTTCCTTTCCCGCCCTTTCCCTCTCCGTTCCTGGAGTGCGCGCGTGTTTCACTGCTTCGCGTCGCTGCTTAGCGCGATGTCGGCAGCGTCGGGTGCCGAGAAGGCAACGGTACAACCACTGCATGAGCTGGCGAGTTACGCGGCGTCTGTTGCTGCCGCTGAGTTCGACCTATGCTCGCCCAGGTCAAGCTGACAGCGCGGCAGCGCTACTAGCGAGCTCAGGAATGCTCCGTTCGCCGCCGCACCGCACACAATTCGGGAATACGAGCGCGAGATTAGTTTGCCCGCAGCAGTGGAATCTTGTTCTGTCCCAGGTTTCTTTTTTTTTTCACGCTTTCTCAAGAGGAAAGTCAAGAGGAAGGCCATTTGTAACGAGGAAACAAGGCCTAATACGATGCGACAACCTCGTTATGGGCATTGTCCGTTCGTCTGCTACTGCAGCGAGATGGAAGAAAAGGAGGAACGACACCGACAACGAGAAATATTAACAAAACGTTTCGTCTGCAACACGGTAGCCTCGGTCGCAATGAAAAAAAGAAGAAGATTTAGAAATGGTTCGTCTTAGATAAGTTTCAACAAGTGACGGAGACAGCGAAGGCAGGCGGGCGAGAGGTTGCCGTCATCCCGGCTAAATGTGTTAAATTATATTAGAGAGCCGAGATGCAGGCATTTTCAGTTAGTGCGTTCGCGTCAGTTCTTAGATCAGACGTACGTTGCTATGGTCAAACTCGCGACTCGTCCATAGTGCGTGTACGACCAGGTCCAATGCGAAAAATTTATGTCGTGCCCTGTAGATACCAGCGGGATGTGTGGGATTTGGAAACAATGATTTGTAATTGCTTTCGCACACTCAGTCAAAGAAAGGGAAACAGTCGCGTTTCGAGAACAGGATGCAGGACTAAAGTCACCTGTATTTCGACAAGTAAAGCGAATTTGAGAACTTCGTTACGTCATCTGCGGCCCTAACGCCACGTCGCTAAATAGCTGCACTAGCCCAGTGACCCGGCCCATGAACACCGTCAAGTCGGTGCAGCTCGCTTCACGACAGCAGAGCCGAAGAGGGCACGGATCCTCAGTTATGAAATTGTCCCTGACAGGAACAGCTCCTAACGACCAGTGCCTTCAAGCGGCAGGGAAAACCTGATTTGCCCGGCAGCCATGCGGCGAGGTTGGGAGGCCGCGGGCGCACATGTATGGGATATACGAGAGGGGTGACAAATGACATTTGTGCTGGCTACTGCTCTCAGAGCAGCTCGGCGGCACGGGAAGCCAGTTCCGTCGGGAAATAACATGTCGATGCCGAGTTGGGGGGCGGGGGGGGAGGAGGCGCCGTTGCTCTTAGTCGGCACTGGCGAACGAAATTGCGAGGAGCTTGACCACATGTGGGCAGCTGATTTACCAAAATCAAAGGCAGGAAAAGAAATAACAACAAAACGATAATACAAAAGGATAGAAAGTTGGGTGAGTTGGTACGGTAACATGATCTTGAGACATGTGTTCATTCGATCATGGGACAGAGCGGCAGGTGTATTAATATCAGACTAAAAGAACACAAACAATCGCTTAACAACGCTAAGTCGCATTGTTTCATTTGCGGTTGTACGCCTTAGTTTGAAGACACAAAAATTCTTTCAAGATACAAAGGCCAAACCACACGGGAAATAGAGGCATTTCACATTAGAAGATTAAGAGAAATTGGCGTTACCCACGCATCATTGTCTCTGTTAGAATGCGAATTTAAATATCTTCTTAGCACGTGTGTTAATCCCAAGTAGTGTCTTTCTGTTGTTTGCTTTTTGGCTTCCGCACCTCTTGATATGTTTACCTGATGTCTTTAGACCTTGTCATGTTCATATGCTGCGATATTTGCAATCACCTATATATATATATATGTTGATAGTTTCAATAAAGATTTAGTTGAGAGTTAGCGCTCGTCCTGTCTGCTTCTAGTCTCTGTCCATGTCACTTCGCGCTACAATTCAAGAAAAAACGATAATACTTGAATGCCTAGTAATTTAACTTAGACAAATAACAATCGCAATACATATCACACGGCTTCGAGTGGAGAGGTAATTTTGGCGGGGTCTCAATGGGGTCGCCATGTTGAAGATCGGCTTACTAATACGAAAATATGCAAAGAGCAAGGACGAATGCTGCGCCTCGTTTGCGGATAGAACGACCTTGCACTACATCATTCGCGCAGTCGGCCTCAAAAGCCATCGCATCTGAGGGCGACGAAGGCGTTGTGCAGATTTTAAGGACAACAGACCTGCCTAATCGAGTGTAGCCTGCATTGGTGTTAGTTGTACCACAAGTGTTACTATACGGTGACAGTCTATGGTGATAGTGACCGACTGTGATCGTCTGTTTGTGCTCCATCTCTCTCTCTCTCTCTCTCTCTCTCTCAAATGTTCATCCAATCTAACGACGCTAGGTTTATTAGTGTTTATTTGATTCAAAAGATCGTCAAATTAAACTCTTCTTATTTCAATGTTTCTAAAGCTTTTTTAGCTGCGATCTTGAGTTTGTAGTTGCCTTAGACCTCATTCCTGCGAGCCAGATTCAATGGCTGATTATCTTACTACGCGAAGACATGCAATTGCCGTTCGTGGTGCGGCTTATATACAGAATATATATATATATATATATATATATATATATATATATATATATATATATATATATATATATATATATATATATATATATATATATATATATATATATATATATATATGCCGACCAGAGGCCATTCGCTTTCCATGAGCCACTGCCCACCTTGCACACATAAGAAACCAAGCCGGCGAGGGGTTCGTGTAGAGTAGGGGTCTGGCTCTTGTCACGCGTTGGCTCAGGGTAAACAACGCGCCCTGCACATCTGCTTTTGCCGCTCGGTCGCCATGCATAGCGGCGAAGCTTCTCTTGCGCCATGCTAAGCGGTAGCGCACCCGAGACGACGACAACGGCTGCAGGCCACATAACTACGTCCTCGGTTCGCTGCTACTGCTGCGGCTGCTGGGCTCACGTAGAAGAATTCTCTGCTGTTTCGGGCTCAGACTCTGCCTTCCTTCAATTAGGGTAACGACCTTCCCAATATTCGTGCACTGTCTACTGTCTGATCCAACGCAAATACCTAAGTGGCAGATGATACACTCAATATTTTCGCACAGATTACGCTGGCGTACACGCAAGTCCGGTTATTCAAAATGCATACAAATCAGTGCAATTTAATGAAGAAGAAGAAGCCCCATTTCTTTTTAATGAAGAAGTTGAGGATTTCTAGAAGCCTTCTTTCTCGGCTTAAGTTCCAAGGCATCGCGAGTAAGTTTGTCAACCACCTCACTGCCTGACAAGTACGTTTCACGCGTTCTTCCCTCGTGATAGCTAGCAATTCGACAGGCGGTGTTAGACTGCACTGCAGTCGAGATTACCCTACACTTCTCAAAATGCACTGCCTTCGGTGTCGGCCTATGTCTGCAGGCCAGACGATGATACCTCCAAAGTGGGTGAAGAACCCATACAAAGCTTTCGTATAAAAAAAAAAAAGAATAATCAAGGCGCCTTATTAGTGCCAGTTTTCTCGGAAAGTAAAATTATTACGAGCGGCTGTTTTCAGAAATTACTTGGCCAAGTATCAAAGCGATAGGCAACGAAGAAATGTGTCGGCGCAGTCGTGTGCTGTTTTCCCTTGCACCGTGCTCCTTTGTTTGCAAACATGTAGCTTGTTTATAGCCAAGTGCGACGCCTGCGCCAACTAAAAAGAGAAATAAGCTTTAGAGGGTTGACATTCAAAGCTCCGAACGACCAAGCCACAACGTAGCGGTTGCTAGCACAGAGTGGTTCCACTCGTCTTCGACGCCGTTTGCGCAAGCTATACAGGGTGTCCCAACTATCATGCACCAAGATTTAAAAATATGCAAATGCTACGTAGCTGGACCAAACGAAGGTAATTCTGTTTGCCGTTGCTTGGATACAATCAGATTATTTCTTCCATTGCGCCTATTTACAGAATTTGTTTCAATTATTAATCCATATCTAAATTATTATATTTATATGAAAAGTGTCAATAAGAAAATTGTAGAGCAGCATGATATACTCTCAATACAGCTTTCTGTTGCTCATTACGTTCTGCATAAAAGTGCTTTCCTGGGCGTGAAAGAAACCTGTGAATACACGCAAAGTACCTCGAGCGGTCACTCAGTCTCAGAAGATCTCTTCAGCGCTGGGGAAGCTACAGGCAGCTTTGATTTCATCTGATATGATTTTCATTTTGTTTATATTACCACATTAAAGAACACAATGAAATGCTCCCTACTGTTGAGGATAACAGTCGAAAAGCTGCATTTTAGCAGCTTGACCAGTCCCGCCACCTCAAGGTAACAAAGGCAGCAAGCAGCAAAACGGACGGTGGAGGTAACTCTTACATTAAATAACCGAGAATATATAACAAATATTGCTGAATAGAAAATAAACAAGAAACGGCAGAAAACATATTACAGGCACACTGTAAAGGCGTTTCATCATTATACGTGATATCAATAGGCATGATAGCCGGCACCAGGAGGGCGAGGGTATTCTGTAAGAGTCTACCAAGTGGACTGTCCATTTCGGCCGCTGCTGATTGGCTAGGGCCACTCGTCTCCTCCTCTCTCGTACAGCCGCATCCAATCAGCAGCGTCCAAAATGGATAGTCCACTAGGTGGACTCCTGCGTGAAGAAGCCTGCGTGAAGAGAGAGCACCGCTGTGCTTGCCCGCAACGTCCCCTTAAGCGCGCTTTCTCTCCCGCTTTATCCATGGTGAAGCGCACCAACGCTCAACGTTATTGCGTGAGCGCCAGATGGATGTAGGGTATTTTGTGGACGTGTGCCAAAGCAAGTTCAGAACTATTTTAAAGCAACACTTCACGTGTCCCTTCACAGCTACTGAACGCGATAACCGTATAATAGTTGTATTTTGTACGTGCGGCGAAAAGACCTTGAAATTCTACTTTATGATCGTTTTACTTCGCATACTGCTCTCAACTTTTAATTACGAAGCAACGGCGCGTGGTCGAACACTTTCACAATATCTACCTCTCCGCTGCCGGTGCTGTGCCAGCCTTCATAGCTGTGCCGTGAAGGCGAGATGAGAAGCCAGACCACTCATACGGGAAAACGAAGCAGAGGGTTATTCTGCAGCGCAGCGGTTGACACACGCGAAATCGGCGTCCAACGATTCATGCATCTTTTTGCCGTATCCCCAGACGCGATGCGCCATCTTTCTCCCACGGGGGCGCCGCGCCATTATTTCATTCACCCTTACTTTCGAGCCGAGGCTTCCTTTCATCATTCTACGGACCTCTGCAATGCGCCATTTCATGTGCCCTATTCTTCGACGCTCCTGTCTCACGGCAGCCAAAGAGAACACAGTGCACGTGCCAGCACGGCCAGCACGATGCCGGCTTTGCCGACACCGTGCTGGCGGCACGCCTTGGTATTGGAGGGCAGCGCGAATGTGGCGACGCTAGCCGTGCCATTTGAACCAGAGATTTGTTCACGGTTCGCTCAAAAAAAAAAAAGCATGCAGATCCAACGCACAAGTAGGAATCAATGTGACGCGAAGCTTAACGCAAACGGTTCGTATCGAATTGTTTACAGCTAACGTCGATGCGCATTATTGTGTTCACTTTCGTCTTATGCAGCGCGCAACGTCATGCAATGCTTATTTTATCGCGATAGCAATTTATGGACACTCCAGGCGCATTTCTGCCGTCACCGTGAGGTTCCATATGAGTGAATGCGCGTGATGGGTGAGCCGGCGAACGCGGTTCAATCTCGCGTGCGCGAGCGTCGAACGCGGCACGGATGCGTGCCCTCTCCTATGGCGCGGGAAGCGAGGGAGGATGAGCGTTCGTCTCCGGCGGCTGCTACGGTGCCTCGATGTCCTCCTCGCCCGCCACTCTGTATAGAGTGGAGACAACCGCGGCGTCTACTACGGCGATGCCCACGCGAATCGTGGGCACCGTAGTACACGCTTCGGCGGACGCAGTAGGAACACGCTGCCGGCGCTCAAGTGTCTTGAAAGCGATCTGAGACGCGGGTAAAGTACGCGGGCCCGCGCGGGACTCATGTTCAAAACGATCTGCGATGTTTGCAGAGTGCGCGTAGTGCCGGTAGCTTCGTATGCGCTGTGCTTTCGACGTTCAGTTCGCGCTGAAGCGAGACATGCATGCAGGTCAATTCGCTTGCTGCTTTCGCGATTCCTCACTCCAGAATTTTCACCGCGAGTTTCCGCGCTCATCGAGCGAGATGTGTTCATGTTTACGCGTGCGCGCGTGACACAGTGCTTGTTAATTTAGTTAAAAACCATTGACTGGCTAGCTGGTTTGAATGCATGATATAATGTGTAAGCGCGACTGAACAAGGATGTAGGAAGAAGCAGACGCACAGAGATAGCGCTGTCTCTGTGTGCCTGTGTGTGTGAACTGAATAAACTGCAGAAAAAGGTGGCACCATACCTTTTTTGGCGTCCTTTTGTCTACGCACCTCTTTTCTGTTTTATTACGCGCTGTAACACGTCTTCGCCATCGCGAAGCCGCAAGTGCGCTCACACCGGTGCCCGTTAAGAAGCCACGCAACATCTGTGCGCCCCCACTATTGCGCTTAAACGGCAGCAGGTGCAGCGTCTGAATATTCGTTAGAACTGTCACACCTATCGACATGGTACGCTTTGGTCTTTGCGGCCGATACGTGCGCTGCGCCTTAAACGCGTATGAGCCCTTTACGCGAGATATCTTCGTCGCTAGGCCCCATTGCGGCGAGGACCGAACGAAGCTCGACTGCGAAAAAGCAAAACGAACCGCAGAAACAAGGTCTCTTGCACCACGGCCGCGTGTACTGTAAGCATATTAATAACGAAAGGACAATGACAGTAAAAGAATATAAAATATTAAAGATGAAAACGAAAGAAAGAAAAACGTGAAGAAAAACGGAGCATCGAACTTTCTGTTGGTGCTCTCTCAGGTGAGCACAAGGGCAGGCGCCTCGCAGCGAGCGATTAAGAGGATTCATCCGGCGCCGGTGCTCGTTACGAGACCCGAGGCGAGCTCGCTAAGCGGCCTCAACCGACGACGCCACCGATGAGCGCCTGGCGTTCGATGACTGTAGGCCAGAGGGTGGATAGCCTGTTCGCGCAGAGACGGGATGATGACATAGGCACTATGAGGGAGCAGAAAGGCGAAGAACAAATACACAAAAGAGCGAAGGAAGTTGGGGAGTAGGCTGTGCGCATCCAATTAGAAGGCGCGATAAGGTCACCTACACATGCGCTGCAGCAGAACGCACTCGGCTCCTTTGGTCGTCAAGTGAAGCGCACCACAGATTTAGCTTCCCTGCCGGCGGTGCAGTCAACGCCTGCGCGCAATATCACGAGAGTATACCGGTATAAAAACAACCAGGCTTCCATGCACTAATGAGGCTGCACGCTATGGAAGCCGAGATCGCGATCAAGGGTCTCTCATAAGCTGGGCATACATGCCATACGTAATTTGCGTTACGAACATGTTCAAAACGTGTTTCGAAATTTGGTAATTGATGAACACATCGCATACTTGAACTTTGCTTTTTATTTCTGTTTTCGCAGGCCACAGCCAACACAAGGTACTTGCGACGCGTTTCAATGACTGCCGATAAGATTAAAAAAGAAAGAAAGAGAAAGTAAGGGCTTTGTTAAGGCTCCTTTCTCCGCACTACAATTTGTACGAAATAGCCCGCTTTATCATTTCCTTCCTTTCACAGATAACAGTTTGTACACACATTAAAAGCGATGAAAAAATAAATTATGGGGTTTTTCTTGCCAAAACCACGATAGGATTATGAGGCACGCCGTAGTGGGGTCTCCGGATTAACTTAGACCCCCTGAGATCTTCACCGTGCACACAATGCACCGCACACTGGCGCTTTTGCATTTCGCCCCCATCGAAACGCGGCCGCCGCGGCGGGTATTCGATCCTGCGATCTCGTGCTTAGCAGCACAGCGTCGTGGCCAATATACGCCACCACTGCGGGTATATGTTGCAAGCGTTTGTGTTTTCATAATCCGAAAAAAGTTACAACTAAAGGTAAACGCAGTATTAAACAAAAGAAATATGGCCCATCCG
Source organism: Dermacentor albipictus (assembly GCF_038994185.2). Lineage (NCBI taxonomy): Eukaryota > Metazoa > Arthropoda > Arachnida > Ixodida > Ixodidae > Dermacentor > Dermacentor albipictus. Next base: position 319,072,168 of record NC_091821.1, on the reverse strand, counting down.
AATGTGGATGACCAGCGAAGCTGTTTAGCGCACGACACAGAGGTGACACAGAATTTTAAACAAAGGTACGAACATATTTATTGCCCTGATCGGTGGTCATCATGACGATAGGCATGCACACACATTCAGGTATCACCTCTGTTATTAAATTTGTCCATTACGTACGACAGTTGAATAACTCAAACCCACTTAAGCAATGGCTCATACCCCCATAAACGCGGTCTCCCCAATACGACGAGAGGAGTGGAATTCTACACTGGAATGAGGAGCGGCAACGGAGCCAGCTGTGGAAGAAGACGACGCTCGAGCCACTGGTGATGATGATAACTTCTGCTCGCAGACGCCACGAAATCAAGGATCTGAGCCATATACAGCTTCGCTGTTAAAAAAAGAACAGGATCAAAATGGGTCCAACACGGACTTTTTCGATGACGAGACCAGCGAAGAAGTTATGGCACCTCCGGGATATCGCTTGTCTTCGTGCATTAAAATATCTTAGACACAGAATGCACCGCGAGCGCATTTAGAGTCTAGTTGAGTCTAGCAGAGTGCGCTGAACGCTGGCAATAATTAAACGTCCCATAACTGACTGGTGTCAAGAATGGCGAGCTGCGAAACAAGATTGCCACACAGTTACGACAGGGCGACACGACGCGCACCTCTCCCTCTCCGTCGCTGCAGCTGGGAGGCGTTCAAAGAAGCGGCCTTTGCGCTGGAATCCGCCGCCTTCCACCCGCCCCATCGACATTGTGACGGAACTAGTTCGGCGTGTGTGAACAATGATTCCGGAGTTCCCCAACGCGGAGCTGATTTGACACGCATGGACAAGCTGCCGTGGGGACAACGTATTTTGGTGCGTCTCACGCTTCGGCACCCCGCCAACGCCGTCGTCGGGCATCAGAGCGCGGTTGCCTTTGTGTCTGTAAACTGATCTGCAGAGCCGCGGCGAGTTGGTGATGAGTAAACGAACAGTCGCCGCGTCGTAGGACCGGCGGATCGAGTGTATAAAAACTGTGGTTGTGCGAATGCTGAGGACACTTCTCTTGAGCAGTCATGTTAGACTGAGTCACTTCTCTCATGCAGTCCTGTTGGGCTAATACTCTTTTTCTCAAGCAGTCATGTTAGACTGATTTAATTTCTGTAAATAAACCCTTCTTCCTCGTTCTCGATGAGAAATAGTTCTTCACTTCATCAACGATCTCAGCGTAAATAAGTTGGACGACGGCATGGGCCAGCTACCTCCGAATTCATGCCGTACTCCAATCTTGGCAAAGGACCACGGACGATGGGATTGAGCCCCCAATCCTGACAACTGGCTGACAGCGGTGAGATGGACTTTGCGACATGGTGCTGTATCTGCGGTGAGTGCTTGGTTTTTGCTTTGACTCTCTAGGCTTCATTTTGTGGTTGTTCTGTTTAGAACAGTAGGGAAGCTAGATTGTTGTGTGTTAGCTAGGTTGTGTTTTCCTAGCTAGATTTAGAGAGCAGAATCAAGGCAGTAAAGCAGCAGTCATGGATTTAAGGACACTGCTGAGAGACGAGTTGTTGATTGTTGGTGAGGAACTGCGCCTAGATGTACGCAAGGAAATGCTCAAATCGGAATTATTGGAGCTAATTTCCAATCAGGCCAGTGAGGAAGATATTGAAATGGGAATGGAACTTCTCAAAAAGAGAGAGAAACGGGAAAGAGAAAGAGAAGAACGGGACCGAGAAAGAGAAGAAAGGGACAGAGAAAAGCAAGAGAGAGAGGAACGCGATAAAGATCGCGAGTTTCAGTTAAGGAAAATGCAACTTGAACTTGAAAGCAAACGTTTGGAGTTGTCTCAAGGAAGTGAAGGCGCTCTGGGACGATCAAGTGAGGCAGAATCGTACCGCATGGACAGGTTATTAAAGCCATTTGAGGTCGGGACCGCCATAGGCTTGTTCCTATGCAATTTTGAAAGGACTTGCGAGAAGATGAACTTCGGCCCGAGTACATGGCCACAGCGGTTGCTGTCTATGTTGCCGTGTGAGGCGGCGGAAGTAATCGCCAGATTGAGTGCGCAGGATGCATATGATTATGCAAAAGTTAAGGCTAGTCTCCTGAAGAAATACCGCCTTTCAGCCGAAGCTTCTCGGCAGAGGTTTAGGAGCACAGGCAAGAAAGATAGCGAGGGCTATCCGGAGTTTGCATATAGCTTAAAGGCCAACCTAGTCGAGTGGCTTAAAAGCGCGGAAGCGTACGACAGCAGAGACATGATCATTGAATGCATGTGTTTAGAGCAGTTTTACAAAACCATCCCCCAAGCTGTGAAACTGTGGGTGCAAGACAGAGGTAATGTAAACACTGTGGAAAGGGCGGCTGAATTAGCCGAAGAGTACGCAACCCGCAGAAAGTTGAACGCCGAGGAGGGAAACTGGGACGGTCGAAATGGACCGCGGAAACCATTTCCGTTCAAAAAGGGTGCGCAAACTAGACGATCAGAGCCTGTAGACATGGCGGAAAAGCCCGCAGAAAAGAGCGAGGAGAAACTTAACGGAGAAACCGCACAAAAAGAACAGAAAAGAAAATTCGAATCTGTTAGACCAATCCGCTGTTACAAATGCCACAAACTGGGACATATAGCTGTAAACTGCGAGAAGTCTAGCGTAGTTTTTTCCTACGTGGAGGAAAAAGATGAGAATATGGAACTTTTAAGTCCATATCTCCACGACCTGCAAGTTAATGGAAAACCATGCCGAGTGCTAAGAGACAGTGCCGCCACGCTGGACATTGTCCATCCGTCTTACGTGATGGTAGATGACTTCACCGGAGAAGTAGCATGGATAAAACAGGTTGTAGAAGAACACAGCGTGTGTCTGCCCATGGCCAAAGTCAAAATCAGTGGACCATTCGGGGAGCTAGAGACTGAGGCTGCAGTTTCCAAATTTTTGTCACTGCAGTATCCCTACATCTTTTCGAATCGTTCGAATCAGTTACTGCGTGACAAAGGGCTCAAACTGGGAGAGGGCATAGTACAGGCATTGACCCGAGGCCAAGCTCGTAAGATCGCGGCGCTTTCGGCTGAAAATGCTCAAGCTCCTCCAGTGGAAGCAGAAAAGGGGATAACTTCAACACCCGAATCCGAGCTAGGCCCGAGGGACAAAAGAACGGTTGAGGAGAGCCTGCCAGCTGACCAGCTCAAGGAGAGCGTAGCACTAGAGTGTCAGAGTTCTAGCCTGCAGGAAGAGCAAGCAGACGCGCTCACAAGCGAGACAGGGTCGTTATTATCACCGGCCTCAAAGAACTTTGATCAACTCTTACGCGTGGATAGAGAGTCACTGGCAGCTGAGCAAAAGAATGATGAGAGCTTAGCTAGATTACGTGACACAGCTAAAGAAGGCATTGCTAGGCGCAACGTAACGGTACATGAGAGAGGAGGATTGTTGTATCGGCATTACATAGATCGAAAGGGTAGGATTTTAGATCAGTTAGTCATACCTACTAAGTATAGGGAGGACCTTTTGAGTCTTTGTCATGGAAATGGGTGGTCCGGCCACCTAGGTATAAACAAGTCAAAGGAAAGATTGCTTATGGAATACTACTGGCCTGGCTGTTTCAAAGATGTAGAAAACTTTGTAAGATCATGCGACGCCTGCCAGCGTTCTGGTAAACCAGGAGAGACTTGGAAAGCTCCACTGAAGGTAGTGCCCTTAATAACAGGGCCTTTCAGACGACTTGTAATAGACACGGTAGGCCCTCTTCCAAAAACAAAATCAGGCTACAGGTACTTGTTTACCATGCTGTGTCCGGCTACAAAGTTTCCAGAAGCAATCCCTTTGAAAGAACTCAGCTCCACCGAAGTAGTAGACGCGCTTTTGACAGTGTTTGCACGAGTTGGGTTTCCAGCCGAAATTCAGGCAGACCAAGGGTCAGTATTCACGAGCGCACTGACTTCCACATTCTTGCAAAAGTGCGGGGTAAAGTTAATACACAGTTCTGTCTATCACCCTCAGTCAAACAGTGTAGAGAGGTGGCATTCGGTGCTTAAGCGAGTTTTGCGTGCGCTCTGTTACGAGCACAAGGAGGACTGGCAGAACTGTCTGCCGGCAACATTGTTTGCTTTGCGAACGGTTCCACATGAGGCGACAGGGTTCTCACCAGCAGAACTAGTGTATGGGAGGACACTCCGGTCTCCACTGAGAATGTTAAGAGAGATGTGGGAGGAAAGAGGGGAGAGTCCAACCGTGGTTGAATACGTGCTAAATTTACTGGAACGGCTAAGCGCAACCAAAGAACTAGTCGGAAAGAACATGGCACTAGCTCAAAAGAACGCCAAAGTCTATTACGACAAGAATGCGAGGCTTCGTACGTTTAAAGTCGACTTAACGATGAAAGCGGAAAAGTGTAGGTTTGGTTGTTCGCAGGTTACTTATCTGGGTCATGTTGTCGGTCAGGACATGAGACGGCCGGCTGAGCTGAAAATAGCTACGATTGGAGAATTTTCTCAGCCGCGCACGAAAACGGACCTTCGTTCAATTTTGGGACTTGTGGGGTACTATCAACGGTACATTCCGAATTACTCGCAATTGGCAAGTCCATTAACAGACGCCCTCCGAAAGGGAGCACCGAGTAACGTACACTGGGATAAGGACAAAGAGAACGCTTTCCAAAGTTTGAAAACGCTATTGGTTTCTCGCCCTGTGCTTCGCGCGCCAGACTACACAAAGGAATTCATAGTTCAATGCGACGCAAGCGACAGAGGTATGGGCGTGGTACTTAGTCAGGTCGGCGACGATAACGAGGAGCATCCTATCCTCTACGCCAGCCGCAAACTAAATGTAAGACAGGAAACCTACAGCGCTTCAAAGAAGGAATGCGTTTGTTTGGTTTGGGCCGCCCAGAAGTTGTCGTGTTACTTGTACGGAGCGAAGTTCATCTTCGAGACCGACCACTGTCCTCTGACGTGGCTCAATCAAATGTCACACAAAAACGGCCGCTTGCTCCGATGGAACCTCACTCTCCAAGAGTACAACTTCTCCGTTAGATATAAGAAGGGAAAGTTGCATAGCAATGCGGATGGTTTGAGCAGACTAATTTGAATTCTGCGTTTGAGGGTCCCGCCTAAATTTTAGGGTTACTAGTGTTAGCTTTTCTTTAGGCGAAGAAAATCCCCTCTCATTCAGCAGAATTCCCTCCATTAATTGCTGAATTTGTCAGCAGGAATTTGCTTCAGAAATTGGCATAGTGAAATGTAGCATTTTTTTTTGTTTCTGCACTTATGTTGTTGTTGTTTTTTTTTTTTTTGAAGCCTAGCGAGTCTAAAGTGAGAGCCAATGCACGTCATCTCGGCGCAGAGCCGTGTTGTGGGGTTCATTTTGCAGTTGCCTGTCCTTGTTGGATGTTTTGGGGCGGTGACATCAATGCACAAGTGGTCGCTGCGAGCCAAGACATCAATCCCCCCCCCCTGACCAGCAGCCGTTCTCTTCCTGCCTAGCGGTTGTCAGCGCTAGACAGTCGAGACTTTCCGGGCCATGGAGGCGCTGTCAAGAATGGCGAGCTGCGAAACAAGATTGCCACACAGTTACGACAGGGCGACACGACGCGCACCTCTCCCTCTCCGTCGCTGCAGCTGGGAGGCGTTCAAAGAAGCGGCCTTTGCGCTGGAATCCGCCGCCTTCCACCCGCCCCATCGACATTGTGACGGAACTAGTTCGGCGTGTGTGAACAATGATTTCGGAGTTCCCCAACGCGGAGCTGATTTGACACGCATGGACAAGCTGACGTGGGGACAACGTATTTTGGTGCGTCTCACGCTTCGGCACCCCGCCAACGCCGTCGTCGGGCATCAGAGCGCGGTTGCCTTTGTGTCTGTAAACTGATCTGCAGAGCCGCGGCGAGTTGGTGATGAGTAAACGAACAGTCGCCGCGTCGTAGGACCGGCGGATCGAGTGTATAAAAACTGTGGTTGTGCGAATGCTGAGGACACTTCTCTTGAGCAGTCATGTTAGACTGAGTCACTTCTCTCATGCAGTCCTGTTGGGCTAATACTCTTTTTCTCAAGCAGTCATGTTAGACTGATTTAATTTCTGTAAATAAACCCTTCTTCCTCGTTCTCGATGAGAAATAGTTCTTCACTTCATCAACGATCTCAGCGTGAATAAGTTGGACGACGGCATGGGCCAGCTACCTCCGAATTCATGCCGTACTCCAATCTTGGCAAAGGACCACGGACGATGGGATTGAGCCCCCAATCCTGACACGGGTAAGGTGCCAAGTTGGGCGCCGCGGCAATGGAGTAAACACACGGGCGCACTCACTCGCCCTTTGTCTTGGATCGAAATTAGCTTTAAAAAGAAGAAATAAAGCGACGGAAATATTCCATTAATACAGGATAACAACATAATTTATACGCAATTCCCTTTGTCGTTTCCCTCTCCATTTCTTCTTGGCGCCTCTCGTGTCAGTCAGGCACATTGACAGCCGTCAAGAAGAAACGCAACAGTGGCACGGAAGCTCTCTGAAGCCACGGTATTTTGGGAATGGCATCCACAGCTGAATCCGCTCGGGAGTTCGACCCCTCTCTAGTCAATGCCCTTCTACTCGCACTCCTCTGCTTCCCAAAAATAAATAAATGATAAAGGACTGACGGGCAGGAACGAATGCACGAAAAGAAAACAAGAAAAGCTGGCGCACCTATACGTCAGTTACCATCGCGGCCGTCAGACAGCGAGACGTGCGGAGCGCCGAGGAATGCACAGCGACGAACGTGCCTTGGGGCTCGATGAGCACCGGACAAAGCCTCCGTGGCAGAGCACGCACGGCCTACGGAGCGTGGCGCCACGGGAACTCCGGATAGCCTGGCGTTCTCGTGGGCGGTGCCAGAAGGGGCGTACGCGGAACAAAGCTAGAAAGTGCAGATTGACGAGAAACTTCTTCAAAATTGCTCTGATAGTTATACGTAACTTCATTAACCCTTTGGAAAATTGCGCGCAGATATATATATATATATATATATATATATATATATATATATATATATATATATATGTGTGTGTGTGTGTGTGTGTGTGTGTGTGCGTTATTTATTTATTTATTTATTTATTTATTTATTTATTTATTTATTCACATTACCTTACAGGCGCATTGAAGGGCGTTAAGTAAGGGGGGCAACATTAATTACGCGACAAAAATAGCAAAGTTCAACATCGTACAATACACAAAGAACTCAGGTATTCACGGAATGTCTCACGATTGGAGATGAATGCAAATGTGATCCGGGAGACTGTTCCAATATGCAATAGCTCTTGGAAATGGTGGTAATTTAAATTCCTGCGTTTAACCATGAGCGCGCACGAAATTAAGTGCGTTGTGAATGTGACGAAATGTGCGCCGTTTCGCAGCTATATGCATATATAGCTGCGAAACGGCGTTGAAGTTGCACAACATAGGGCCCTCCGAAAATAATTTCAGATGGCCGTTTCGTCTAGTAAGCTATTTGATTTCGGCCCATCGTATGACTCAGAAAAAAAAAGAAAGAAAAGAAACGAGCACTGATACGAAACGCTAAAGTTCGATCAAGACGAATAAATGTAGCGTTTAACCGCGAATTCAAATCAATCTCATTACCGCATAAATGGTGGTAGTGATCGGAAGCAGCCTGACCGCGAACTGCTGTTTCGATTAGGCAAACCAGGTTATTTCATCTTGCAGTTTAGCTAGCTCTCTCCCTTTCAGTGGTAACCTTACGTATTACCGCTTATATGCAAATTGCACATAAAATGAAAAATATACCTGCCCTCGAGCTGGGCATTAAATTAGACAGCCGGGGCCATTCCCGCCTACAACCTATAGCTATAGTTGCCCCTGTATTCGAAAAAAGAGCGCCGATTATAAACTCTTTCCGTGAGTAATATACAGCGCCGTCCATCGACTGTTCTATAGACACAGCGCTTCAACAGCGCTCTTCGCGGTCAGAGGGATGAAACATCAACGTCCGTTTCTCCATATCGCGTTCTTCGTCACGTTATACGCTGTGCGGCCTCAATGGCTCGTGTAAATAGTGATGTGCCTTCTCGAAGTCTGGCTTTGACCTCTCGTTACTTCACATTGTACGCGCTGTATGCGTGTGTATATTATGTGTATCGATGCGTCAATAACTGTCACCCTCGTCATAAGGAGTTGCATGCTAGGCGTATGGCTAAGCAAAAATCTAAAGCATCCATTAAACAATTTTTCTCTCTCTTCCTCACGAACTAAGTTTCTCCAGCGCGTCCAGGTGACATCCCCAATACTTTATCCATTCTTTTACTGTAGTGAAATATCAGCACACAATGAAAATGACGCCACCAACGAAAAAAGCAAACAACGAAGTGGCTAAAGCAAAAGAAAGTTTATTCCTTCCCTTGGTGAATGCACTTGCATAAGCGCCGCAGTTTTCTGTTGCTCAGAAGCAGAGGCAATCTAATTGTTTTCAGCACGAACTGTCCATAGCAAAGGGTTATGCATTCATTATTTGAGCTACTGGGCCTCATATTCGCTTCGAGAAACTCTTATCCTTAACATTTACTGATGCTTTGGAGGTCCAGTTTTGCACTATATTGTCACGTGGTAGTGACGTTGACGAAAGAAGCAGTACGGTGGAATACAAAACTAGCTTTTATTGGGCGAACCTGTGCCCACAAAACAGGCTACACTTATAGCACAACGAAAGCGGCGAACACGCTCGGCGATCGTCGAAAATCTGATCAGCGGGTCAAGCGCGTCGGCTTTTATAGATCAGTCGTCGAATGTTCCAGATTAACTGATGGGACCCGCGTGTCTTCCACAAAGTTCTACACCATTCGTGTCACGCGATGAAATCTGATAACACAAGGTTCGGCGACAACAGACACGCGGATAGAAGCATCGATAACTTTCCAGAAACGTCGGATACATGCAGGCGCGTCTCTCGCTCTGCGATTACAGTTGTTAAGCGGCGAAACGTGGTTGCCCGATAAAGATAGTACACGTGTCATTACCCCCCTCTTAAAAAGCATCGACCCGATGCTGCAAACAAACGAAAGTAACAAAGAAAAGCACTCGTAGCAAAGAAAACAACAAACTAAGGAAGTTCATCAGCGTCCGTAAAATGGTTTAAGGCGCACCACGTGGACCACTTCAGATCGTGCGCGGCGCCGCTGTGAGTGCGAAATGCCGTCTGGCACGACCTCATAGTCTAGTGCGCCAATACGTCGGATGACCTTGTAGGGTCCGAAATAGCGTCGCAGAAGCTTTTCACTGAGTCCTCGCCGGCGTATCAGGGTCCATACCCAAACACGGTCGCCGGGCTGGTACTCGACGAAGCGTCTTCGGAGGTTGTAGTGTCGGCTGTCGGTACGCTGCTGGGTCTTGATCCGTAGGCGGGCGAGCTGTCGGGCTTTTTCGGCGCGCTGGAGATAGCTAGCGACGTCAACATTCTCTTCGTCAGTGATGTGGGGCAGCATGGCGTCGAGCGTCGTCGTCGGGTTCCTGCCGTAAACCAGCTTAAACGGCGTGATCTGTGTTGTTTCTTGCACCGCCGTGTTGTAAGCGAATGTTACGTACGGCAGGACGGCATCCCAGGTCTTGTGTTCGACGTCGACGTACATCGCTAGCATGTCGGCGAGGGTCTTATTCAGCCGCTCCGTAAGGCCATTCGTCTGCGGGTGGTAGGCCGTGGTCCTCCTGTGCCTTGTATGACTGTATTTCAGAATGGCTTGGGTAAGCTCCGCTGTAAAGGCCGTTCCTCTGTCGGTGATGAGGACTTCTGGGGCGCCATGTCGAAGCACGATGTTTTCGACAAAGAATCTCGCCACTTCGGCTGCGCTACCTTTCGGCAGTGCTTTAGTTTCAGCGAAGCGGGTGAGGTAGTCTGTCGCCACGACGATCCACTTATTTCCGGTTGTTGACGTCGGAAAGGGTCCCAGCAAGTCCATCCCGATCTGCTGGGATGGTCGGCAAGGAGGCTCGATTGGCTGTAGTAATCCGGCTGGCCTTGTCGGCGGTGTCTTGCGTCGCTGACAGTCTCGGCATGTTCTGACATAACGGGCGACGTCGGCGGTCAGGCGTGGCCAATAATACTTTTCTTGAATCCTCGATAGTGTCCGGGAAAAACCGAGGTGTCCAGCGGTCGGATCGTCATGTAGGGCGTGCAATACTTCTGGACGAAGTCCTGACGGGACAACAAGAAGGTAATTGGCGCGGCCTGGTGAGAAGTTCTTCTTCACGAGTAGACTGTCTTGAAGCGTGAAGGAAGATAATCCGCGCTTAAATGCCCTGGGGACAACGTCGGTGTGCCCTTCCAAATAATCGACGAGGCCTTTAAGTTCCGGGTCCGCTCGTTGTTGTTCGGCGATATCTTCCGCGCTTATTATACCAAGGAAGGCGTCGTCATCCTCGTCATCTTGCGGCGGCGGGTCAATGGGGGCGCGTGATAGGCAATCGGCGTCTGAGTGTTTTCGTCCGGACTTGTATGTTACAGTGATGTCGTATTCTTGTAGTCTGAGGCTCCACCGTGCCAGCCGTCCTGAGGGATCCTTTAAATTCGCTAGCCAGCACAAGGCGTGATGGTCGCTGACGACTTTGAATGGCCTGCCATATAGGTAAGGGCGAAATTTCGCTGTAGCCCAAACGATGGCGAGGCATTCCTTTTCGGTTGTAGAATAATTGCCTTCCGCTTTTGACAACGACCGGCTAGCGTAAGCTATCACGTGTTCATGTCCATCTTTTCTCTGGACCAGGACGGCGCCGAGGCCTAGGCTACTGGCGTCAGTGTGGATTTCGGTATCGGCGTTCTCGTCGAAGTGCGCAAGTACGGGCGGTGACTGCATGCGTCGTTTGAGCAGGGGGCGGACACTCCGTATACATCCCATTGGCCGTTTTTGAGCAGACGCTCTTTCGACGCTAGCGCCAAGGTCCCCTTCAGTTACGGCCCTAATCAAGGGGCGACGCATTAGGCAAAATGGCGGCGCACATGATTGTTTACGTTGCCATGGCAACAGCAACAGCAGCCGCGCGGCGCCTCCTCTCCCAAACGTTTTTCTTTCCTTTTTGTTTTTATTATGCCGACCCGCTCCACTCTCTTTCTCTCTTTCCCCCATGTCGCGCGAGCCGCTCACTTTTTTTTGTTTTTACCCGTAAGCGGCGCGTTTTTTCTTTTTTATAGCGCGCTTGTTACCGCGCGCCACGCGCCAGCTCGCAAGCAATGCGCGCGCTACGCGGCGCATTGGCATTGCTTGCGAGCTGGCGCGTGGTGCGCCGTGGGCTATGCATTGGCACGCACGCAGTCTTGCCCATACTTATATTATACCAGCATGTGGCGGGACATAAAAAAAATTCTACTTCCAACACAACAGATGTTTAGCCTCGCTTTATTGACTTCGTTTCCGAAAAGAGATTTTTCTTACAACGTGGTGTAATACACGCTCCAAAAATGAGCAAAAGTGAGAGGTGCATGACATATACAAGAGTACTAAAGACAAAAGTTCACAGATGGTGAAATAACAAAAGAAAGCGTGCAGTGAAAGCGCTAGAAAACGCGAAGGCCATTCCATGTATACACATATAAAAACAACATTTTTATATAACGTCCTCAAGACCTAAATGTAGACGAGCTCCTGATATGTGCACTAAGATATTGCACAAAATTGGACGACGTGTATGACGTAGTCATGACAACTATAAAAAGGGAAAACTCACTAGTAATGGCAAAAACAAGGACACGCAAAACACCTGAAAGATAGAATAAAATGCTAACATTGTTTGATTGAGAGCCATACCAAAAGAAAGCTCACTTATAGATCTGCACGAAAATATATGAAATGCTTGACATGTTCATTACTACTGAACAAATTGAAAAAAACATGGCAGAAAAAAATAACATCGTACTAAAAACTGAAACAAACATTATCACATTATTTCGCACTTGGTCACAACTTGAGTAAAGGTGGCAAGGGAACAGGAGATAGTCGGCTTTTGCAGCAGCACATAGAAAACATTCGCAGAAAGGCGTATTCCTCAATCAAAGACCAGGTAAAACAAGCCAACACGACCCTTCTTTCTACCCGAATGCAATGCTTAGCAGTAAAATTACGTCACTTAAGGCACTAAGTCGTACCTCCTGGGCTGTCCCTTGTATAATAAACATGAACTGCAAAAATCTGCATGTAGGACACTTGCAATGCTCATGCTTTCCAGAGGAAAAAAAAGCGTATCATGCCTACACATGAAGGTTGTTCGCGCGGTTTTCCCATCGGGGGTTACTGAGATAGTACACAAACACTAACAGTAATTTTTCAGCTGTTAGTTGGTTTGTAGAACGTGATACACAGAAAAAGCACTGAGGGCGGTATGGAAAGCTGGGCAAGTTACTGAAGTTGCAGAATGAGACTTGGCACAGAAAAACACAAGTCACAGACCAGGTGACAATGAGGAGGAACATCTATTTGTCAGCTTTCTCTACCGGGAAGAGGCAAGTGTAGCACAATCAAGGCGCAACGACGTCCGGAGCCTCATGGAGTACACAAATAGACAGGGCTGTGTTCGTGTACATGCGCCTTCTGATGTCCTTGGGTCTGAGCGCTCACCTGTTGTCTTTGGGCACCCGGAACAACCTTGCAGGGCTTGTTTTTGAGGTATTTGTGCACCACTGCACGATGCACGAGCGGTACGAGTCGTGAAACGGGTGAAACATCGCGGAGCACAAGCACACAGCTACCGAGGAACACAGAACTGACTAAACTAGCCACGTCGGTAAACGCACAGCAGCGCACGTATCTCGATGACAGTAGATAACAAAAATAAAGCGTTACGTAGCGGACTAAGCAGCAGCCGGGCCGGCGGGGATGGCACGGCGGCGCGGCGCGTAGACAGTCGAAGGTGAGGGAGTTGAGAGTGTATTACGAGAGAGGGCGTAGGGAGAGGAGCCTAGCGGGGGGAAGGGCTTGGCCACCTGGATCGGCGCGCGTGCGCGCGATGATCTACGAGGCCATGCAAGGGAAACGGATTTTTGCGTCGCCCTGTACACAGATGGCGCCAATTTCCTGCGCCACCGGAACCGAGGAGTGTCCCCCCCCTGGTTTGAGTTCTTGAAATGCCTCGGCCTGCGGCGTTTCCCACTTGAACTCGACGTCACATTTAGTTAGCTGCGTCAGCGGCTCAGCGATGCGTGAAAAGTTCTTGACAAATCGCCTGTAGTAGGCGCACATGCCAAGAAATCTACGCACTGCCTTCTTGTCGATGGGCTGTGGGAACTTTGCTATGGCAGCTGTCTTCTGCGGGTCGGGGCGGACTCCAGATTTGCTGATGACGTGGCCTAAAAATAGAAGCTCCTCGTAAGCGAAGCGGCACTTTTCCGGCTTCAGAGTAAGTCCTGATGTCCTGATGGCCTCTAGTACTGTTGCCAGCCGCCTAAGGTGAACGTCGAAATTTTCGGCGAAGACGACGACGTCATCCAAGTATACGAGACAGGTCTGCCACTTCAATCCTGCTAAAACCGTGTCCATCACGCGCTGGAACGTTGCAGGCGCCGAGCACAGTCCGAATGGCATAACCTTGAACTCGTAGAGGCCGTCTGGGGTGATGAAGGCGGTCTTTTCGCGATCTCTTTCGTCGACTTCTATTTGCCAATAGCCAGACTTGAGATCCATGGACGAGAAGTATTTAGCGTTGCAGAGCCGATCCAATGCGTCGTCTATCCGTGGGAGGGGGTATACGTCCTTCTTCGTGATCTTGTTCAGACGCCGATAATCGACGCAGAAACGTAGGGTTCCGTCCTTTTTCTTTACCAGAACAACAGGGGATGCCCACGGGCTTTTCGATGGCTGGATGATGTCGTCGCGCAGCATTTCGTCGACTTGTTCTCTTATAGCTTCACGTTCTCGCGCCGAAACTCGGTAAGGGCTCTGACGGAGTGGTCGAGCGCATTCTTCGGTGATTATGCGATGCTTGGCGACTGGTGTTTGTCGAATCCTCGATGACGTCGAAAAGCAGCCTTTGTATCATCGGAGCAGACTTCTCAGCTGCTGTTGCTTAATCATAGGGAGATTTGGATTAATGTCGTAGTCTGGTTCAGGAACCATGGTCGTCGGGGTAGATGCGGCGGAATCCGATAGGACAAACGCATTACTTGTTTCCAGAATTTCCTCGATGTACGCGATCGTCGTGCCCTTGTTGATGTGCTTGAACTCCTGGCTGAAGTTTGTCAGCAACACTTCAGTTTTCCCTCCATGCAGTCGAGCGATCCCTCTTGCGACGCAAATTTCACGGTCTGGCAGTAGACGTTGGTCGCCTTCGATGACGCCTTCTACGTCAGCGGGTGTTTCGGTGCTGACCGAAATAACAATGCTGCAGCGAGGCGGGATGCTCACTTGATCTTCAAGCACACTCAAGGCGTGGTGACTACGAGGGCTCTCCGGCGGCATTGCTTTATCTTCCGACAGCGTTACTGACTTCGACTTGGGGTTGATGATTGCGCCGTGTTGGTCGAGGAAGTCCATACCGAGAATGACGTCTCGTGAACACTGTTGGAGGATAACGAAGGTGGCAGGGTAAGTCCGGTCATGAATGGTTATTCTTGCCGTGCAGATCCCAGTCGGCGTGATGAGGTGTCCTCCAGCGGTGCGAATCTGAGGGCCGTCCCATGCGGTCTTCACTTTCTTCAACTGGGCGGCGATGTGTCCACTCATTACGGAGTAATCGGCCCCTGTGTCGACTAAGGCAGTGACTTTGTGGCCGTCGAGAAGCACGTCGAGGTCGGTTGTTCTTTGTCTGGCATTGCAGTTAGGTCTTGGCGTTGGATCACGGCTGCGTCGTGTTGAAATGAAGTTGGAACGTCGCGTCGTCAAGTCGTCTTTCGTCGGTGTAGTTTTGGCTTCCAGACTTCGTCGGGACGGCGGCGTGTCGTCATTAGGTCGTCGAGATGGTTTCTTCGTCGTCTTCGTCGGCGGCGGAGGATCTTGGTCAGTTCGACGAACAGCAACCGCACCTCCATCGGTTGCTGCTTTTAGTTTTCCGGGTATGGGCTCGCTGACCGGCCCCGGGCTGGGCCAGTGTATGGTCGGCGCTGCGGCGACAGGTAGCGGCCTGGTGATGGCGAACGGGACGGCCGTCGAGGGCTCCACTGAGTAGCGGCGAGGTAATCGGCGATGTCACGTGGGCGCTAGCCAAGCTGTGGAAGCGGCGCGTTGACGGCGAAACCTCGCAGTCCCATCTCCCTGTACGGACATCGTCGGTAGACGTGACCCGCTTCTCCGCAGTGGTAGCAGAGCGGGCGGTGGTCAGGAGCACGCCAGATGCCCGTCTTCCTCGCGTAGGTGCGCTGGGCGACGGGTGGTCGTGCTGGCGGCGGCGGCGGTGGACGACGAAACTGTGGCGTGACAGGGCCCTGGCGCGGTCGCGGAGGGGGTCCTTGACGGCGTGCGACGGCGGCGTAGGTCATCGCTTGCGGCTCACGCTGCGGCGATTCAGGGGCTACTCCAAGTTGTTGTTGGAGTTCCTCACGCACGGCGTCGGCAATCGAAGCCACTTGAGGCTGTGATGATGGGAACAGCTTTTGTAGCTCCTCCCGCACGACAGCTCGGATAGTCTCGCGTAGGTCGTCGGCGGCGAGTGACTGAACTCCGGCGTAGTGGGTAGAGCTTGTACGGCGGTTGAATTGCCGGTTCCGCATTTCGAGTGTCTTCTCGATGCTGGTGGCCTCGCGAAGGAACTCTTCTACGGTCTTCGGTGGGCTTCGTATCATTGCGTCGAAAAGTTCTTCCTTCACACCACGCATGAGAAGGCGGACTTTCTTCTCCTCAGGCATATCCGGGTCGGCATGGCGGAACAGACGTTTCATTTCTTCCGCGAAGATGTCGACGTTCTCGTTAGGTAGCTGCACTCGGGCGTCCAGCATGGCTTCGGCCCTTTCCTTGCGCATGACGCTCGTAAAGGTGCGCAGGAAGCCGGTACGGAAGAGGTCCCATGTCGTCAAGGTCGACTCCCGGTTCTCAAACCACGTTCTGGCGGCATCTTCTAAGGCAAAGTATACATGCCGCAGCTTGTCGTCGGAGTCCCAGTTGTTAAAAGTCGCGATTCGTTCGTAGGTCTCCAACCAGGATTCTGGGTCTTCAGTCGCTGCTCCATGGAAGGTCGGTGGGTCCCGAGGTTGTTGTAGGATAACGGGGGACGCTGGGGCAGCCATTGGGGTTGTTTTGACCACGATCTTCTTTGTCGACTCAGGTAGAAGTCCGTGCTCTGGGGGCAGTCCTTGCAGTCTGCGGCTAGCACGCTGGTCTTCGGCGATGTTAGTTTTGTCCTCGGGCTTTGGGCTTGGATCGCGGCTTTGCGGGGGCGTTCGGTACATGAACGCACAAGCACCTCCACCAGATGTCACGTGGTAGTGACGGTGACGAAAGAAGCAGTACGGTGGAATACAAAACTAGCTTTTATTGGGCGAACCTGTGCCCACAAAACAGGCTACACTTATAGCACAACGAAAGCGGCGAACACGCTCGGCGATCGTCGAAAATCTGATCAGCGGGTCAAGCGCGTCGGCTTTTATAGATCAGTCGTCGAATGTTCCAGATTAACTGATGGGACCCGCGTGTCTTCCACAAAGTTCTACACCATTCGTGTCACGCGATGAAATCTGATAACACAAGGTTCGGCGACAACAGACACGCGGATAGAAGCATCGATAACTTTCCAGAAACGTCGGATACATGCAGGCGCGTCCCTCGCTCTGCGATTACAGTTGTTAAGCGGCGAAACGTGGTTGCCCGATAAAGATAAGTACACGTGTCAATATACTGAGCTTCTTGTGGCCAAGTTTATTCTTGTTCTGTCTTCTCAATATATATATTTTTAATTGGTTTCCGTTCACAATGTTTCGCAGTTCAACATCCAAAGACAGAAGACCGTTAGGGAGCGCAAAGGTTCCGCACTTTGTCCTCCATTAACGCGCACGAGTTTTAGAAAACCAGCAACGAGATATCCAACGTGATTAAAAATTCCAGTGATACGGTGCTCGACGACGGCGCATAAAATATGCATGGCCATTTGTGTTAACGTTCACTATGCTTTGTATTCTACCCTCTATTGCCAAGGCAATCAGCTTTAAGTTGCAGGCACTGCCGAGGCAACTTGAGGCATTAGAAGTCTCGCAAGTGGCTTCTAAAATGTGCTGGAAAAAGAAAGCGCCCCCCCCCCTTCTTTCGCCAATAAAACAAAGAGAAAATAAATGAACACAGAATTTCCATTTTATGGTGCGCTAAAATGCTTCAATATGCGAAAATCGTCTGGAAAGGAGGATCGCCCCTAACACTGCAGTCAAATAAAGGGTGCCAGACTTCTACAGACGAGAGTGAAAGATGAAACGACGACATAAATTGTCTTCAATACATCTAAGCCACGAACCAGTAAGTACGTCTACATGTAGAACCTGCAAATTATGAAATTATGAAAAATGCTTATTCCGTACAACTGAGCATATAATATCAGACTCGATCGGGGTTCCATGTAACCCCTTATGGCTCGCTTCGTAGCTTCTTGCTTGCTTTACTCAACTAATGGCTGCACTTCCTATCCTAGACTTATTCTTTTTCTCCTGCGATTGCCAAAATGAAAAACCTGAGCTGCCACTACTATCAGGTTTATTAGTGTCATATTAATTCTGCACAAAAATGGAACGGAAGTTCTCAAGCATGTACAAAGTCGCAATCGAAGTTGTTATGCAGCGCTCAACACTTATGGCATAAGACCTATTCCAAACAATTGGACTCAAGAATATCTCGCCGAATTTGTTAGCAATTCAATTGGTCTTTTTATGTACTGGTTCTTCCTGTAACCTGGAGTGTTCGTTCAAGATCAATGAATCAAACAAAAATTAATGTGCGAGTGAGTAGACACACAACCAATTCACCAGTCTGCACAGCCTCGACCTGGCAGTGTCCGCATTACAGGCAGGAGCACTTCTCCGAGATGCCCAGCTCATTTTGCAGATGTTCTGTTACCCTCACCTCGTGTCACGCTCTCGCCTGTTTTTCCCATCCGAGCGTTCTTCCAGGGACGCAACAACAAAGGAGACTGCGGGTCTCCGCTAACGTATGTGCTACAAGAAAATGACAACACGGGCAACCTGACAAAGGAAAAATATACAGGAGAAGCAAAGCGAACACACATAACCGTGTCCAGCGAAAAGGGGCGACACCCATTTAGCGGTGATTGGTGGCGCCTCATGGCAAACGCAATCGCTGTCGTCGCAGGTCGCACACACACACACACAGGCGCAAACGTACCCGGCAGAAGACACTGCCAATGACACATTCGCCGCAGTTCTTCGGCGGTACAGCTGCGTGCGGCGTGTCAGAGAAGGGCAGATCGAGGCAGGCCAAAGGTCAAACACAACAGGAAAGAAAAATGGCGCCACGAAATGTGACACAGCGACACCGCTTGCTGCCGTATTTAGACCTCGGCCGCGTCCGGGATTTGGGGGTGCGCGCTTTTCCACTAAGACAGGCATCTGGAGGAGCGGCGCGCAGAGGAAGCCAAGAGCCGTCGGTCAGGTCGTAGCCCGAGACACGTGGGATTGTGTCGCGCGGACGATCTACAACGCCGGATCCACAGCAGCTGCTGCGTTCCCGTTCGCTGTTGTTGCTCGGCCTTTTTTTGTTTTCTTCTCATATATATATTTTTTTTTCGCAGAGACCATGTTTACGAGGCCGCTGTTCCTGCAAACTGCGCCACCATTCGTCTGGCTTTCGGGTAAAGCAAAAAGAAGCGCAGTCCTTTTTGTATGAAGATCATTTCAGGGGCGGGTTCCCGTTCTTCATCTTGCAAATCTCCCGAGCCAAAAGGAATGGACATGCGATACGCAAGCGTGTCATGAGGTCAAGAATCTTGATATGAAAGATCACACCTCGATTCGGCCCAACTATTCATGTGTGTCCTTGGGCACGTGAACACACGCGTGTTAAGCAGCTAGAAAGCGAATGTTTAGGCAAATTATGCTGCCCGTGACGCAAACTGCCCGACTTCGTGCAATGTTCTCATACCTCGCTATGGCTGCAACGTGCAGAGCCTTCTCCTCTCCCTCGTTACGGACGCAGGCACAGGATCCAGCTATTATAGGTACTACGGCATGAGCCACATTACCATAGTGTCATACTCAGTATGGTCCAGATGTCAGAATTATTTTCATTGTAAATTACATTGCTAAACCAGAATCGGTGTTTGTGAGGCTAAATAAGTAAATGAAATTACGGAGCCGCGATTACGATGCGAAGTGCAGGAGAACATCCAGCGTTTCTTTCCGGTTCGGCATCCATTTCACGGTACACTTCGGCACACAATTTCAGGCTGTCAGGCGATTGCAGATAACACACCTGATGAAACGACGCTGTGGTTACACGGTACACACTGGCGATAATCCACCGACGTTTCGCGTTATAGGACGCCATGGCCGCAAAACTCACATCCTGACCTCTATCTGTACATGAGGCCGCCCAAATTAGATCCGCGCCATGCGATTCCACCACGATAGCTTAACGAAATCCACCAAGAGAGAGAAAGGTACCACTGAAGAAACGCTGCTCTGTCGGGCCACTTTTCGGCACGTTTGTCTATGTGTGCCCTCGTTCTAGCAGTCCTCATTTATGTGCGTCCTCGATCTAACAGTCGAATAACAAAAAGTGAGAAGGAAGAGCCTCAGAGTAGCATTTCTAGAAGGGCTTTGTTGGCTTTGTGCACATCAGTTCGCCTTGCGATGTTAAATAGATTCTCTTGACAGGGCCTTGCTTATTTTCTTTTTCCCTTTTTTATTTCTTCTCTACTTCCTATGCGGAGAACGTCAGCCACCAACGCTGACGCGGCGGAGGCTTCGGCAAGAGACAAAGCGGAGTTCTACAGGGAAGCAAAAACCATGACCAAGGAAGAAAGATTGATATGGTCCGCAATTCATGCGTGATCAGAGGGAAGTAAAGGCACGCATACCAGACGAGTTCCGGCCGAGAAGCGCCTAGCTCTCGTAAACAATCCCAAATAAGCGTGGATGCCTATTACGCGGAGCTGTCATGAGCGGCGTCCGGCTTCCATTATACAACTGCAACATGTGCACTAAAGTTATTATTTAAAAGCTTATTTGTGAGCTTTCACATGAAGTCCGCAAACTTGAAGTGGAATGCCTTTGCGTTGAAATTATTCTGTTAGTCAAATACTTCCTCGCCCACTTCAAGGCACGATGGTATTATCAGACACCAGTCTATTTCGTGGTACCTTTAGGGGCCAACCATCTCAAACCGGTGGTAGCACTAGTGTTCTTGCACTTGGCGGTTTTAAACCCGCCATTGCAAAATTTACCTTCAATTAACTGTTAACATTTGGATTCAGCATTAAATGTTTGGTCACAGAAAAGAACGTGGATATAACGAGACCTTAATTATGAAAAACAACAAAAATAAAAAAGGTAAGTGCTGAGGCTACAAAACAGTGGCGAAACTCTATAACATTATACATACAACTTTATGCATCGCAGAGTTTATAATAGTAATCCACAACCATCAACAAGTCATAAGAGCACATGTAAAATAATAATCATAATAAAAAGAATACACACAATTCTTCACAAATAACTTATGAAGTGATTGTCTACGAGAAAGTCCCATAAAGCAGTGAGAGCTAATCTATGTCTATTGTGGCACAGCTACCAGCAGTACAAAGGCACATCCATCATCTTTAAAAGAAAATTGCGAAGCTGAAATGCCAAACTAAATGTCGTGGCCGATAAGAACAAAAAAAAAAATCTGAAACAAGGAGCTCAACTAAGTACACATGAACTGCCTATAGGGAATAAAAGACTAGCAGAAAAAAAAGATGGCCGAAAAAAAAACAGAACAATAAAAAGGGGGTGGGGGTGGTAAAGGAAAAAATAG
This sequence comes from Dermacentor albipictus, assembly GCF_038994185.2. Classification (NCBI taxonomy): domain Eukaryota; kingdom Metazoa; phylum Arthropoda; class Arachnida; order Ixodida; family Ixodidae; genus Dermacentor; species Dermacentor albipictus. The sequence goes on along the minus strand of NC_091821.1, from coordinate 319,051,282 downwards.
GAAAATGCTATAGTAAAGCTGTTCCGCTCGCTGACCTATACGCATCGGCGGCATCCGGGGTAAATAGCGGACATTTGCAGCGGTTTTCCTTCCTGCGATCAAAAAAAAAAGAAAAAAAAGAAAAAGAAGGAATAGAAAAACAAAAGAACTGCAAGGCTGAGCGATCAAAGGCAAGAGAGGAACGCTAAGGAAGCGATGCAGTTACGAGAAAGGAGAGGCAGCAAACGAGGTCATCCAAGGCACCCGAGGCAGCGAGGCCTCAGTAATGAATGCCGCCCGACCGCCGTGAATAACGAAAGTGTGTGTGTGTGTGTGTGTGTGTGTGTGTGTGTGTGTGTGTGTGTGTCTATATATATATATATATATATATATATATATATATATATATATATATATATATATATATATATATATATATATATATATATCGTAGCTGGGATAGGGGCGATGCAATAAAAACAGCGTGATGGCCTTTAGAGAAGCGATCAAGGTTATATGGAGCGTGCTGACATTTTCGTCCAAAAGCGGGGAAATACCAACGGTCAACGTAATAGAGAGAGAGAGAGAGAAAAAAGGGGGCGATTGAATGGGAGCACCGATCGTGAATGTCGCTACGATTTTTCAAGACATAAGTGAGACGTCTGTGGAGAGGATGAGAGCAAATAACCTTAAATCGACACAGATTTCGTGAGTACCAGTTTCCAAGTGGATACAACTGGGACTTACTCCTCCATCTGTTTTTCTCTTCAAGCTAATGGATGTAACGTATGAACCGACCAGCCACACCTCACCACGAATCGCCTTAAGCAATCTTCTGCAGAATCACCCCCAATGATATCTAATTACCAGCAAGCTTCAATCTGAATAGCTCTAAATATTTCAACAAACATGCAGCAACTTATAAGAACAGCTGAGTGATATTACAGCAAAACACCACCGCGACCCTCTTCGCGAAGTGATTTCCACTTAACCAAACCTCTCAGCGCGTCATTCTCTCTTTCCGTCACTAACTGACTTGACATCCCTTTTGTAAAGTGTTCTTTTTTTTTTGCACTTCAATTTGTGCGGTGAGTGACGAAAATAGTGAGACATACAATTACTACTTTAGATTTAAATTTTTTTGTCTTCTCTAATTTGGTGTCACCCCAAAGAGGAGGAGTCAAGTCATGCAGTTCCTGCATGACTTGACGTCCGCAGTGACGCTTCAATGCAGCGAAGGTCATTTTGTTCACCGTCTTAGCGAATTAACGTCAACTGAAAGTGATGTTACCGAGAGAGATCAGTCCAGCTCCTGGTAGATTGCATATTTAGCATGCTGTCACTGATAATCCTCAGCCAAAGTGTATTTCATTCCGCCCTGCTGACTTAAAAAAACAAAAAAGAAAAAACATTACATGCACTTAAGGAGATGATGTCGCCTTCAGATGGTTCTGGATCCCCCTCGCCCATGACGCGCATACCGATTAAAGTGGATACGCTAGGCTTCTCAATTCAGCGAAGACGTAAGTTTGGTTACAGCACGATGCAAAATGGACGCATGGGTTTTTAGGCTTGTAGCGCAGCTCAGAATGAGCAAAAAGGAAGGTGGAAGGGGTAATGAAAAGGAACGGAGAGCAGAGTGAGCGCTAACATCCAACTGATGGTTTATTTCGCGACACAGAAGGCTACTTATACACTCAGCCTTCCAAGAGCGAGAGCGAAGGTGGCGCGGCTTCGCGGCGATGTGCTCTCCCCTCCCGAAACATCGGGCACGCTATCGTGCATCAGGCGCTCCCTTTCGCCCGCTCTGATCCAGCGAGGCGCGCTCGTGAAGTGGCGTCGTGTGCAATGGAAATTTATGTGCCGTTTCGATGCTACAGGATACAGATTCCGGCTTATTTGCTCAATGGGCCATTAGATCCTTTGGCATCAAAATAAGGAAGGAAAGCACTGCAGGCAGACGTAGAGGAAGCAAAGGCAGAAATGATATCAAAGGACGGCCTCCACGGCATTCGACCTGCCAAAGTATGATAGACAGACAAAAGAAAATGACGTGCCACGTTGCGGATGCTGCACGAGGAGCTTTAAGGTGCGCTGTGTACACGCGCACTACGGGCAGGTAGTGCTGCAGCGTAAGCCGTTCCCACATACGCACCCAAGTGTACACACAATGGACACCCAGCAGGAGGCGGCGGAGGCAGCGCGCTGCTGCAGGAAAGGCTCGCGCGAGCCCAAGCGCCCGCGTCGTAGTATACGTCGTGTTGCAGGGAAATCGGATTAGCGACGCTTTGTTTGCCCTCTCGCGCCTGCAATGAGGTGAGAGAAACGGGAAGGAGGTGAGCACCGTCGGGCCTCGCAACGAACAGCGCTGCCAAAAAAGGGCGACCGAACAAACTGTGACACGGAGGCGCGCTCCGCCCTGAACCTTCGTCGCGCGGGACACACGCGCAGGCAACGTGTCGGAGGCGAGAAGGACGCAGCGCGAAGGGCTCTGTGCATTGCGCGGCGCCCAAAAGCAGGCGGCATACCTTAATGCATGAGACAGAAGGACTGCTCCCTTATCGGAGGTAATTTCGAGCGCCGATGCAGTTTATCAACTGAGCGTAGCCGTCGAAACTCTCTGAAGAGAACACGAAAAGAAACTTAGCGAGGATGCGATCGCCTGAATTATCAAAATGAACTTACGCTAGAATTTTAGCAAGAGCAAGTTCGAACCAATCCTGATGATAGACATATCATTAGCGAACACGAGCAGCCAATAGCAAACAGCATTTACGAACGAAGAATTTTGTCAATTTAGCCCTGTGCAGACTTTCGTTTAAAGTCGGTAATTTTTCTTCCTCCCGCACTGGAATACAGCACGTTCTATAAGCGACATTGATTACCATAAGATGTACATCGCAAATAGAAAATGTTTTGAGTAATACTATTTCTAGAATCCATTTAAACTCAATTTGCGCATTCTTTGTTCATATTGGCGCAGAGTGTGCTTATGACGCCTCGCGGAAATTCTACTGCAAGGTCCGGATCTTCATGCTCTTGGCCGGACGGTTCAAACATTTACATTGACACCATTCGATCTTCTCGAAGATGGGCTAAAAATAGATAGGGGGGCTAAAAATTAAACACTGCTTTTTCGAAAAGAGCGACCAGTGCAAAACAAGGCGTGAATGCGCCACTATGCGGAACAACTATATATAACGGAGTTTAAGGTCAGCAAAATAAAGGAAATTATGAAACACAAAGTGACAGTGGTCATCAAAATATTAGCCGCAGTGCATCCGTTGCAGGGCTCTCAATTTCACCTTGATTGATTCAAATGTATAACATAGATTAGTTCAGCACCGAACTTATCAAGTAAATAATGTAAGAACTATCCGCTAACACTTGCATTATAAAAATACCCGATTGATCTCTGCCTCGAAATATTGATGAGTGAGCGTTTCAGGAAGTTTGAAATCACCAGAGCCGTAACTCCTGACCTGTGCTCTGTTTCGACGGTCAAACGAACACCAGTCGAACAAAACATGCGCTCAAAAGCAACTCTGCAGCAGCAACGCAGTGACCACTACATTAATTGAGCCAGGAGCTCCTGCAGCAGAGGCCTCTCGGTGACGAGGCATGTATTTCACTTTTCTGGACAGCCAGTTAAAAATCCACTTCTTATCCGAAGTCAAAGCCCAACTATAAATTCACGCCGATCGTCCGCGACATAAAAGCTCGTCTCGAGAAATCAGTGAAAAATTCAACACACACGCGCGGGCAAACAAATGTGGCACTGCATGAAACATCAGCCCCCTTGGAACGGGCGCAAGCGCGATATTCCGGTCTCATAAAATGGAGCAAGCGGCCCAAGGCTGAGCACGGAGGGGGCGAATCAGATGGCTGCCCTAATAGAGACACGCCGAAATCCGTCGAGGGAACGGCGACTGCTATAGGCGACCGGCGCTGTTCTCGGCAGTCAGGTACCGGATCAATAAATACCCGATATCGAAGCATCTGCCTCGAATTCCCTTTGCTTCGCGCTAGAGGTCATTTTAGGTGGATGCATTTGTATCTGTCGTTTCAGAGATCTTTCGTTCGCCTGGCATATGGGCCTTGGGAACGACTTTTGCAAGATGGAAAGCAAGCTTTGGAATCTTGCAGTGAGGACGAGAAGAAACGCTGGCAGTACAACGAATCGCAGTGAGGAAGGAGAGAGCGCACACATTGTTGCTACAGCGCGCAGCATTGTGGACGCTACACGTAGCGTCAGTCGAGCAGGCGTTCATACTAACGCGCACCGGCTAATACCGATGGCGAATAAAGTCCGAGAACCCCAGTTATCAATTAAGGCACTAAAGTGCGAGACGCTGCTCAATCCTGACCCTGATCAGCCGAAATCAGCGCTGTCTCTTCTGCGCAAGTTCACTAAAATGCAGCAGAGCGAAACAGGAAGCCGTACGAAACAGGAAAGAACACATAACGAGACATACGTGGAGGGAGAAACATGGCGCATTTTGCTTTCTGTATGCCAGGAACAAGTTCACGGAAGCGGACTGGGGTTGCTTAACGATGAATACATGTGTGCGGCCAAGACGAAGTGCTACTCAATGACATTGGCAACTCAGAAAAAAGAAAAAGACAAAAAGAAAAAAAGAAAAAGGAAGAATAATGAAATGCATAATAATGAAAACGGTGCAAAGGACTGCAAACTAAGATATACTGGCCGGATGAGAAAGTGCCGCGGTAGGTGTAAAAATTCATGCTCCGTCTGAACGCCTTGACGTGAGATATTGAGCTTTTACGTTTTCTTTCATCCTATTTCCGTATACGTGTACCTTGCGTCATGTTGCTCGTAACACAGCTATGAACACGTCCCTGAGCTACACGGCACCGCAACAAATGACATTAAGGAAAGGTTTTTTTTTTCTATTTCTTCTCCACACATCCGCTTTACCTTAGCGTCACCTAAGGGAAGAGAGACTAGCATAACAAAAATATATATACATAAATAGAGTGAGTAATAAAAGGCGTTGCAACCCTTGAAAGTGACAAGCTAAAGAACGAACGATAAAAACGGTGCCAAGTAAAATGGCCATTAAGGATGTAAGGTGCACCAACATATACACACAGTCAGAGCACAAGGGGAAACCGAAGAGCAACACGGGTGCAGATAACGAAGCCAAGCTTTAGTGCCTGCGTTTGCTGGGAGCAGCCGCGATCGACCACAGCGGAGAAGGCATTGCGGAAGCAGGCGGTTGCGAGAGGCGCCCATAAAAGCGGTACTTCGGGGCGCGACTCTGAAGCAGCCGCAAAGCAAGTCGAGACATATGAGCACTAACCATACTGTAACGCTCGAGCATAAAGCCGTCATGCTCGCACTCATTAGTTCTCCGAAGCGTTCAAGCTGAAATGGTGATGATAAGACGCACCTGTTCAGTGCGCGTAATAGAGGTTACAAGCGCACCATAACAGACACACGATAGCGAGACAAGGTAACCGGAATATAACATCCTCCCCCATCCCTTCCCCGAAATAAGAGAGAGAGAGAGAAAATGAAAGGTCGTTACCTTCCTTGCCTCCTTGAAATGTGTGTGTGTGTGCACGCACGCACGCACGCACGCACGCACACACACACACACACACACACACACACACGCACGCACGCACGCACGCACGAACGCACGTACAAAAGCACTGGTACACGCTCAGGCGCCACCGCTCTTTTGCGTGCTCTGTGCAAAGAGCCTTGCAGAAACTAGCAAGCGCCAAAGCAGCACGATATCAGAGTGGTTAGGGCGTCTGGATCCTAAGTGCACATTTCCACCGGGCCAAAAGTTCGATCTCCAGTCGAGGCAGCGGGTCAAGTTTACTTTATCTTCGTCATATATCGAGTGCAAATACAATGATGAAGAGATGCCTGATGACGACGACCACTCGATAGTGATGATGACGTAATCGTAAAAACGGGCGGGTACTACAAATACGGTTTCGGGCTTTTAAATGCTGTCAAATTAATAAAAGACTTCGATATGAACTACGATTATTTCAGCTGGCCGACGCATGAATCCATAAGCTGGAATCCAACAAGACCGAACTCAGAGTGTCTACCAAGTTGACATTTTCAAATTCTGTGAGTTTTCCAGGTTTTCCCTGAGTGACACAGAACTTCATCTTCTGTCAGGACAGGCTGACACCACGTCGCCCGATGCTGTCACTCTCAAGTAAACATTAAAAAAACATTAATCCAGTTTGAATAGTAAGGAGTAGTGCTTATTTTACGCAATATGGAAAACTCAAGGGAGGGCATAGTAAAATGCAGAGCAAGCAATACATCTTCGAAAAAGAAACGTGACAAAGCCTATTAAAGATCGAGTATACGTGTTCAAATACGAATAAAAAGAGATGCATACAGAAGCAAATATTTTCGAAAATGATCAATTTATATCAAGTGATACCAAGATCATAGGTATCAATTATTTAGTAATTTATTTACTTATTTATTTAAAGATACCTTACAGGCCTAAAAGTGAGGCATTGAGTAAGGGGGCGGGTAACTAGAAAATGCATAGAATATATGACATCTATAATACCGTAGCAGTTTACATACTACAGCCGTAAGTGCAACGAAAGTGAAAAATAATTACTTAGTTCACGATTCCCTAGTAAAGAAACATAATATAATAACAAGAATCACATAGAGTATTTTCAATAAAGTCGTGTAATTAACAAAACCAGAGTGTTAAGCAGTATTAAAGATTTAAAAAAAGACAGAAAAGTAACTAACGCTACATTCCGACGGAACGGCAAAAATAGCGACATAACGGTACTAAGGCGACAATAAGAACTTCGTCACGAGCGAGCTTTTCTCTGCAACTGGAAAGTCAACTTTAATTGTCCTCGCATACTCTCAGCCCGGGCACAATGCCTCCGTTTTGCGTTTCACTGCTTTCAAAAGTTTATTTTGGTTTGGATGAGGGTAACCTGCACCTCGGCGTCAGCCTACACTTTGCTTTTTGAGCTCAAGCTCCTTCAAAGAAGAGGCAGCACACTTCCTTTTCCATTCATTCCTCAATGCGCAAGTCCTTTCTGTACTTGTCCTCGTTCCGCGTTCGCCCCATGGACCACTTGAAGTATCCTCTTGGTCAGTTGTACAAACAACGTCAGATATTTCGGACTCTTTAGGGCCACGAAAACGTCCGAAAAATGAAATCAGGCAGTCCGAAAAAATGAATGCATGTACGTAAGTACTCAAATCGTCACAGGGACGACCGAAAAAGCTCTGAAAGCCTCTCAGTACACTTATTAGGCATATCGGTGCTCGTACTGTGACAGGAGACGGCGGGTGCGCGCGTGTATAATTATGTAATGCGCACTGTGTCCCGTGACAATTGCCCCTTCTCATTTTTGTTAAGCTTCACCACAGTACTGCACGTACGCTTCACCGCGCAACAATCCTACGCTGAGGCAAAGGTGCCTTTCGGGAACCAGTATTACACAACACGTCATGCTTTCTAAGCTTCGAAGCAAATCGCGAGCATTGCAGAGGCGGAGTCGATGCCATTGCTGACAGCGGCGAATTCTTTCAATAAAAAACATGGCACCGAACGGCAAGCACCTTAATAACAAACGTCGAAGCAGCTAAGCCTCGCGTTGTCGCTGTGGTGGCTACGAGTGCTAGCGGATCTGCGTGCGAGAGCGCATGCTCGAGGCGGCGAGATAATCAAAACAGCGGTGTTGGCTTTGATTATTGCCGTTTCGAAACAGCGGTCGGGACAGCGAAGGGTTCTTGCGTGTGAAATCACAGACATTCTCATACATTAACTCTATGGGGCACGTGGTCGTGCCGCGAAGCCATCCGCATTATCGGGCATTTCCCAAAAATCGGGCGTCCGGAAAATCGGTCGTTGACTGTTCGCTGGCAATTGCTCTAGCTGACGAAAGGGCGCCAAAGAGAATTCGTTACGATTCCTGAGCCAACAGCAGGGCGACTTTCATTTCCTTTGAATGAAATTACAGCTAATTTCTCCTGATTGAAGTCCAAACTTTAATAATAATATTTGGGGTTTTACGTGCCAAAACCACTTTCTGATTATGAGGCACGCCGTAGTGGAGGACTCCGGAAATTTCGACCACCTGGGGTTCTTTAACGTGCACCTAAATCTAAGCACACGGGTGTTTTCGCACTTCGCCCCCATCGAAATGCGGCCGCCGTGGCCGCGATTCGATCCCGCGACCTCGTGCTCAGCAGCCCAACACCATAGCCACTGAGCAACCACGGCGGGTCAAGTCCAAACTTTCCCTAAGTATTTCGAGACTATTCAAAATCTCTGGGAGTTCTCGGTCTTCCCGGTTTTCTCGGTCGGCAGACACCCTGGAACTATAAAGCAAGATGGAGACTTTAAGCGAATAACAGTGGTTGAACAAGGAATGTCGCTAGAAAATATCGCTCAATTTAATTTCTTCTGAGAAAAGTTGGGCTGTTTACTAAACATTGTTTTTCGGCCTTAGATGAGACATACGAAAGAAGGGACGCTAACACACAATGCGCCATGACGCTTCGTCTGTGTTTTTCCTTTCGTATGTCTCGTCTAACGCCCAAAAACAATCGTTAGTAATGTCACTGGAGCCAACATTTCGACAAGGGGACTTGACATCCATGAGGGACAAATCCTCTCGTATAAAGGATGACTTTAACGTCATCCCTTGTTCCACCATAGTTGATCAAACGTTGTAATTGTAACATAACATAATCGTGGAAGTTTTAAAATTAGTCTTTACGTTGCCGCAAGCGAATGGAAACATTGTGACGTCTTCCTACTCACGCCGATCTAGACAATATCTTTCGGCGTTTCGATCAAAACCTCCGCTAAGGTTCCATGGCCGCTCCTAAACTAGCAAACTTTTTTTATTGCAATGGCAATTATATGGATACTCTAGACGCATTACTGCCGTCGCCGTCGCCGTCGCTGTGAGGTTCCTCCTGAGTGAAAGTGTGTGAGGGTGAGCCGGCGAACGCGGTAGAGTCTCGCATGCGCGAGCGAGGAACGTGGCCCGGTTGCGTGCCCTCTCCTTTGGTGCGCGAGGCAAACGGGATCACGCGAGGGAGAAGGGGCGTTCTTCTCCGGCGGCTGCCAGGTTGTCTCGATGTCCTCCTGGGCCGCCGCTCCGTACAGACTGTAGACATTGCAGCGTCTACTACGGTGTTGGCCACGCGAATCGCGGACGTCGTACTAGACGCCTTTGGTGGACGCCGTAAGGACGCGTTGCCGGCGCTCGTGGGTCTTGATAGCAACCTGCGACGTGGTCGAAGTGCGCGCCCGCGTGGGCCTCATCTTCAAAGCGATCTGCGATGTTTGCAGAGTGCGCGTAGTGCAGGTCGCTTCGTATGCACTGTGCTTTCGACATTTCGTTCGCGTTGAAGCCACAGATGCACGTAGGTCAATTGGCTCGCGGCTGCTGCCGCGATTCCTAACTCTACCGTTTTCACAGACAGTTTCCGCTGTCATTAAACGAGATGTGTTAAAGTTTACCTGTGCGCGCGTGACACCGTGCTGGTTAAGTTAGTTAAGGTACGTTGACGGGCTAATTGGTTTGAATCCGTGATAAAATGGGTAAGGGCGACTGAACAAGGACGTAAAAAGAAGCAGACACGCAAGACAGCGCTGTCTCTGTGTGTCCGTCTTTTTCTACGTCCTCATTGACACAGGCTTACACATTCTATCATTGTTAATTTAGTTAGTAAGCGAATGCTTACAAGTTTATACGGCCGATAAAACTACTATCCTTAGTTCGTACAGCTATTTGCTAATTTGCTATCGCAATCGCTGCTTCGCCTTTCGGGCGGAACTGCGAGTTTTTTTCTTGCCACAGACGTTATGGCAAACCTGCAGAATTTGCTGCTAACCAGAGTTACGAGCAATTGAAGCAAACGAAAGAAATACTACTCCGGGTTGATGACTTTTCGTTGAGATACAAACTTAATGGTGGAAACATGAAGCTATGTTTCATGAAGCGTTAAGTACAGAAACAAGTCGTCTGATCAAGGATACAGCGGCATAGAACAGTGCATTAGTAGGGCAGCGATAATAAAAATATGAGAGGTACGCAGGGCATTACCGAAGCAACCATAAATGTGAAGAACAATCATGGCGCTGGGCAATCTTCGCACCGTACTCGAGAACGAAGCTAAGACTCCGAGGGCGCAGGATGCGGGAAGGAAGGTGCAAGCAGGAACGGGACGCAGGTCAGCCAAGCCTCGCCCATATCCGTTTTCCGGCTGCGTGGGCTTTCGCTGCCCTCGGCAGCTCCAATCGGCGCATCAATCCCCGCGGGGAAGAAAGACAGGGCGAGCAGAGTAGCACGCAAGCAACAGAGTCGGGGAAGCCGGCCGCTGTCACGCAATCAGCCGAGCGTGGGTTGGCGAAGAAGCCCGCGTCTTTACAATAGACGACGAGTGCGCTTACTGACAGGAAAGGAAGGGCACTTCCAGAAGCGAACTGCAACCGGCCGGGAGAGCTGCGGAAGCCGGAGAAAGCCCACTGCCTCCGCCACCACTCAGGGACACGAAAGACAAAGTGGCGGTCGCCGTGTCAGATTCTTCGGGCACAGGCGATACATGAAGACCGAGGGCTACAATCTGCACTCTTCCCGAGCGTTAAAGCAAAGACTAAGGCGAATAGATCTCGAAATGAATCGATATCTGTGGATCTCGAAAAGAATGCGAGGCGTGTTATCGAAATGCAATTTTTCAATCCTAATAATATCTCATTTGAGCCGAGGGTTTACGTACGCTTGAACAATTATCTCGCACTTTATTCGCTCTTCCTGCAGATTTGAATATGTGCGATTGTGCAACAGCTCACATTCACCAAGCTTTGAGCGATGAACAAGGAATGTCGCTGAAGACAACCTTTCGACAGTTCAACTTTTCTTGGCTTCCCTAACAAAGACAAGTGCAGCGACATGCTTAGTTCTACCATTGTTCTTCCATTCAAGCCTCCATGTTCCTGCGAACTTCTCTCTTGTGCGCGCAAGAATTCAGCGGGCAGCCACCCTAACCTGTTCGTATCTCCGCAAACAAGGCCTTAGAGTGTCTATCGAAAAATGTGCGTTAATCGCGTTTACGCACGTTTCAGAGTCTGCAGTCAGCCTTACGACGCAAGACGCATGACTCATGACCAACTGGTGTTTGAGACCAGAGGGGTTCTCCATCGAGCCCTCATACACGGACATTAAATCATCTTCCAATCGCTTCCGGGGTACTGTGGCATCGTCGGAAATGACCTTGCTGATGATGCCGCCCGGTCAGCCCATAAGGAAACCCTGACACTTCCTATACCTTTGTCAAGGATAGATGCTGCGAGGGGTCTTCGTTTACTTGCTCAAACCAAGAATGAAACTTTGTGGAACACCCCGATTGTCTCCAACTGCCGTCTGCACCAGCTGGATCCTACACTGAAGCTGCTGATTCCATCAAAGTTCTCCCGCCGTGATGCAAATTTATTGCGCTGTCTCTGCTTAGGGGTGACTTTTACGAAAGCCTACTCATTCCTTATTCGAATGTCCGACACACCAATCTGAGACTCACACAACTGTGAAGAGACGATCGAGCATGTGTTGTGTTTTTGTGATCCCTATGACAACGAACGCGACGGTCTTCAGAGGGTGTTAAACCGATTAGATAACAGACCATTTTCATAGACTAAAATACTCGGACCATGGCCTCACGCGTCGCAGGCTTACAAAGCGACGCGGGCATTGTTACGTTTCGTGAAAGCGACTGCCCTCAGTTTGGACAGCTTGGAATACATGTTTAGCCCAATATTTAGTACAAGCACCATACACCTTGGGCGCCGTTTGGACAAAGCGTAATGAGCTCCGAAAGTGCTTACATGCCCTCTGAAACTGTGGCCGAAGCTTCGCGTCGTCCGCCAGCTCATCGTCTACGATATCCGTCCACACAGAGGTTTTCTGAGCTGCACCGGCGTCACGCACCTTATGTAAGCACGGAGGCAGCGGGGACAGCTGAGGAAAGCAATGGACGCGTCACCACGTGATCAAATGTGGCAGCGGCGACGGGATATCACCGTGAAAAGGATCTATATAACACCTTTGCCCCGACTTAGTTCTCTAGCGGTGCATATAGGCGTTGTAAAAGGTTATATGATTTTCTTGCGCCATACTATGAACATCTTGGGACAAGTACTGAACTAAGGCAGTGACGTCTTTCGATGATTGGGTGGTACTACTTGATAACGTCAGAGACATATAAGTCGCTAGTGGCGTTCGCTTGTGAAGTTTCCACACAGTAAGCTATACTCAGTCTGATCTCCTTCCTTTCACACACTTGCCTCGAGCCGTCATTTAAATGCTATATGATTTTCTCGCTCTCCGTACCTCTACGAGCACTGCTCTTTATTTCGACAGTACCAGAAACTACAGCTCCCGCGCAGTTTTACTCACCAGAACATTAAGAATCGAGATGGTCTCACCGGAAAGAGCATGCTCATTGCGACAAGAAGTACGCAGTGCGTTAACGCTCGACACGTCCCTCGCATAACGGAGACACTCGGGGTAGAGAAGTCCCCGTAGAGATCCACTCCACTGTGAGCCGTTGTCCCGCGATGATCACTGGACGCGCGGTACCCGGCTACCCTTTCTGTACGCAAGCTGAAAGCCCGACAAAGGGAAGTGAGCGCGAGATGAGAGCCCACCAAAAGGAGCGCACGCGGCGGCTTCCATTCATCGACGGCGAACGACAACTCTTCGCGAAGAGGCTCATCAGCTTTAGTGCGCGCGCTGCAAGGAAGCCATGCCGACACGTACGAGTAGGTTGAGAATGAGCGCCGACGCACTCGTCCCGCGCGCATCACATCCATTAGGGGGCGCGTCTCTTACCGCGGATGCCATAATAATACGCCGCAATGGAAGAGCACCTTTTCAAGACTCGAGCAAAAGGGTGGAGTGAGCGCCCTTTTAAACGCACCCGCCGACCTTTTGAATTTTGGATGCTGCAATGGCTGACTGACTTCGCCAGTAAAAGGCCCAGCCAGCGGCCGACGCCGCTTCGCAGAAATACCTTACGCTTTGTGTGTCATACAGAAAAACGGAGACCAAAGAACCCCATCGTGCTAAACAGGGAAGCCCGTAAACATGTAACTAATATGAGTAAAGGGCAAAACAACACCTTGAGAGGTATGTTTAGAGCTACGAAATAAGTGACAGGCTCCAGCTTAAACAAACAGTTTAGGTCAGTGCCACTTCAGAAAAAAAGAAATGATTTCGAGGCTTGCACAACTTTCAAGAAGCACGACCTAAATTTCAGCAAATTTCACGCGCACGCACGCACGCACGCACGCACGCACGCACGCACGCACGCACCCACCCCCTACACATTCCCCCCCCCCCCCCCCCCACACACACACAGAGAGAGAGAGAGTGTATGTCGTGTGTCGTGGCGGAGGACACTCGGTGGCCCCGTTCGCTCTCGAGATACGGAACGTGAGGTACAAGGAAGAAGCACCACCTCGCGTTGTTTCAGCTTTCCTGCTAAGCACTCGTGTTCAATTGACAGATGTTTGCAAATACCTTTTTTCTATCCCTTGCGTTGCCGTGCGCGCTAATCGCACGTCGTGCGAATACCGAAGTCACACGCTCGCCTTCAATGACCGTTGAAACCAAAGGCCATTGAAATCCGCTCGTCTAATTGGCTGGTCGGTGCGATGAAGAAAACCAGTGGGGCTTGCAAATTTCAGTACCTTTTGGTTTCAATGCCTTGTGGTTCCAATGGTCATTGAAAGCGAGCGTGTGACTGCGGTATAAGGATCCCGAAGTTGGTTAGATCTGCCAATTATATGTTTGCTGAACCAAAAACAGTTTATACGCCACTAAATAAACTGCCCTTCAACCAGAACAAGAATGAGCAATGAATAGTTCTTTGTCGGTTTCGCTCTTCGATCAGTTCTACGATGGCTCATAACAGTAGTTGCTATTAAACGCACGTTTCCTAAAGAACATAAAGGGACAATTTTAAAGGATACGTTTCCTTCGTTTCTGTAACGATAAACAGTGAGAAAGTACACACAACTCTGACGCCAACAAGAAACTAAGGGGCCCTGCTATGCTGCAACATGAGAAAAAGAAAAGCATAACCGAAGAAAATAAAAATCACGTGAGGAGGTAGGAGTATGGGTGCGTCAATTTGCAGCACCGGTGCATGGAGAACGGCGTAACAGAAGCGAAAAGGCGCCCACAACGCGCCGCTGGCTGTGCAGCATGAGGTGTGCTGCGCAGAGGCCTCGGCTGTCGCCGACAGACGCGCGGCGGCTTTCCGCAAGTCCTTTTTTTTCCCCTCACGGGAAGCAAACTCTCCTTCGCGGGAGACGGCGACAAGCCGACGACGCGCGGCTGCGACGTTGAGCGAGTAAAACTAGACGAGTGCAAATACTCTTTGCCCTCGAGGAACGAGGGCGCGCCGAGGGAGCATTGACGACGCGTTGCCGATAGGGCAGTCACCCGGCGAGCGGGAACAAGAAGGGTACAAAAAATGAAAGGAGGGAAGCCTCCTATCCCTTAGGAAGGGGACCTGCCACGGGAAAGCGGGAGCAGCTTCAACACACAGACGAATCACACGCGCGGAAGCGTCGCGTGGCTTCGGCGCTGAGAGAAAGGAACGAGCTCTACCTGCACAGGCGACGGGAAATAGTGTGTGTGTGTTCTACGTAGCGCGGCGAAGAGCCACGAATGAAAGTGGGAAAACTGGAAAAAAACGCTAGAAATAGCTAAGTGGGGATAGGTTACAAGAGAAAAAGTGGCACGCAGCGTTCTCTATGCGGTCGCGTGTCTTATATCGCCCGAGAGGAGCCGCTGTCTTGTGGCATCCAATATCCCCTTTCGCGCCGCTGGCACGCAGGGTGGACGACCGGCTGGAGAGAAGAGTTGGTGCAAATAGGAGAAGGCGGGCGGGGGAGGATGACACGAGAGGTACAGCAGTTCCAAAGAGGCGCTGACGAGCAAAAGCAGCTCGGGAACAGCGAAGAGAAGCATAGACACGACGAGCAGCGAAGGCGCTGACGTGCCTTTGCCAGAAGGTTGAGAATCAAGTCAAGCAGGGGCGCGGTGCCCTTCTCTCCGACAGCCTTCGAGAGCGCAGCTTAATTGGAAGGAAGCGGCGAGACACGGAACTATACACGCGCAATCTCGGAGGGAAGTTTTCTATGGGGCTCACCGATGTTGGTAAGCTCAACGCAGTGGGGCGAGTTTCAGCGTTGTCTCATTTGTCCGAGGCCGTGAACTTTCGCCATCGGCTTCATTGGGTTTTGCGCGCCCCCGACAGAACCGTCTGCGCTCTCGCTGGTCGAGCGCAGACGGTATAGTAAATGGCGCATTCACTATACGGCACCCTAACTCGGCAGAGTGGCACACGCGAGCTATGATGTGCGCTGCACGAGCGGCGACATGCCATCAAACGACGGAGCTGGTTTTTCCCGCAGCCCGCTTCACTTCTTTCGCAGGAGTTGCGCATGGCTTGAACACTCTGAAGTATAAGTACGTCGTAGTTTCCTGTCTAACACCGCGAAACCAGCCAATAAGCGCTAGTGCGCGAAGCGAGCTTTCTCAGCTACCCCTGTCGCCTGCACCATCTCGCCCTTTCCTGTTTCAGTGAATCCTCGACGCACCAGCACGGTTAAGGCGACAAGGCTGCGGAAGTGACGTCTCGCGCGACCGAGCAGTCCACCGAATGGTGAGAGCCACCAGACGCCGAGCGATGTAAAAGGCTCGCCAGAGCGCCGCAATCAGAACTTACCGAAACTGCCACGGATATTGTGGAGTATGCCCTCTTTTACGTGTCCTTCGTGGTCTATGAGCTCACATAGTTCGTGTTCTGTATGTGTCCTTAAAATCCCGTACGGTAATCTTTTTAGATTTTAATTAACTGCCATGTAAACTTTGCGAACCACCTGAACCACCGTATGCTCTACGTGATGCAGGTAGGCGCTGTGAGTACATGATAACTAACTAACTAACTAACTAACTAACTAACTAACTAACTAACTAACTAACTAACTAACTAACTAACTAACTAACTAACTAACTAACTAACTAACTAACTAACTAACTAACTAACTAACTAACTAACTAACTAAATAAATAAATAAATAAATAAATAAATATTCTTAGCACGAAATACTACCAGTGCAGCTTTGAAGTTTCATGCATCTAAGCACCAACACCACTACAACCAACCGTCTCGCTCCACAAATACATTTTATTCTTCTTGGAATATCTCGAAATCCGCTAGTTTATTCCGTACGGCCAGATCGGCCGGAGAACCTGAACCAGCGTGCAGAGAAGTTAACGAAAGGCTTCGTATAAGCTACTTTCAGCGGGGCTTTTTGCGCACAACTAAGACTATAGAAACGGTCTTCGTAAATGCACGCTGCAAGATTACCCGTATGAATTAACGGCGTCTGATTCACCGAGCAGTTCAGATGGAAGAAAGCCAAACAAATTCTTGCGTTACGCAGCGTTTTCATTACTTACGGGTCACGCATAGTCGCACATTCGAATAGCCCGGCTAGTTAGGCTTCCGCATCGAGGCGAGAACTCATAAAAGCGCAGGCGTCCTTCGACACGCCGGCTTATCTGCATATCAAAGGAAGCCGCGCGCTCCATGGGCGTCTTTCCATATAAGCTGCTGCCGTGCAATCCTGCGGTTCCTCTGTGTCAAAGCCGGGGCGAAACTGCGTTTGGGCGCCCCGTATCTCGCTGCCGCAAACCGTTTTAATCAAATTAGCGAACGGCAGCGCGCATTATATGACAATACGATATGGGACTGCGTGCCGGCACACGGACAGATCGACAAACAAGAAAGGCCGCTCCATTTAACATAATGCTGTAAGAAGGGTTCTGTACATATAATTGCCAAATCACAAATGGCAGTAAAGGGACGTCATATTCACCCGGGTATATTGGGCACCCCGAGGAACAAAAAAAAATAAAAAATCCAGAACAGCATATTGAATCGACGGCTCATTGCCACCGCAGTTACTAGAAACTGAAGCGGCGGGCTTCAAGTGACCCAACACGCGCATGTAAGCAAGCATAGTGAATCACCGGGTCAAAACTTTGCCTAAGTAAAGTTTAGTGAGCGGGCTAGTGGGTAGATGTATCACTTAAAAACTAAGAGCACTGTAATAACATGATTATTTGCTCCTGTTTGGGCCCTCTTTCGGGCCTGCAGTATTCTGTAAAGAAATAAATAACTAAACAAACAAACAAACAAACAAACAAACAAACAAACAAACAAATAAATAAATAAGTAAATAAATAAATAAATATATTTGACCTTAGGAATATAAATACGAATACAACGGAATTAACTGAGAACGCGACTAGCCAGGAAGCCGAGCAGCGGTAACTGAATTTACGAGCAAACGCATGCTTGAACATTTGACAAGCACCGGTGGAACACGACGGCGGATAAGAACACACACACACACACTCTCTCTCTCTCTCTCTGTTTGTCAGTCTGTGCGTGTGTGCGAGAGAAAAAGAGAGAGAGTGTATTCGTTCGTGCGTGTGTGTGGAAGCAACCACAAGGTGTGACGTGCTTGCACCTGCCTGTCTATGCACGGAGGAGAATGTTTTCGGCCAATAGAACACCGTCCATTCAGCACCCGTTCCTGCACAGCCTGATTGCCGAAAGGCGCTTTCGCTTTGAGTTTCGGCAACGTGCCAGCCAAGGGAGAACGCAACTCGCGTTCGCTATGTAGGACAGGACGTTTCTTTTGGCATCCTTCGTTTCCGTGCCGCCCGCAAACACCGGCCCCGCGCGTCGTTTGTCACCGCTTCGGCGTCGCTCGCAGTTGGCTGCGCGTGGCCGCCGAGCAGGTCCTGCAGGTCGGCCGCCGATCGTTAGGCGTCGCCGCCGTCAAGCTGACGACTTGCGCTGTTCCAACGCGTCCCCTGTACTGGCAGCACGAAAGCGATTCGTGCAGCAGGAGCCAGTTAGACCAGACCACGTCCAAAGGGCTAAACCGTGCACGCGCACATACTGCTCGGATGTTTAGAAAGTGACCGTAATCGCTTCGTGCGGTAACCACGCAGCGATGCCAGATTGGTCACTATGGATTCACTAAGGTGGGCGAAGTGCCGTCCAACAGCGGCGAGATCCAACTTAGTGATGCACAGAATTTCGCATGACTAACTGACTGTAAAAGCACAGGCATACTAAAATATTTCTCGTTGGCATGTCCTTGAACGAGGCGAGTACGTCGCCATTGAAGGAGGATCGTACGTTTATTTAGCGTGCCTCATTGTTTCAAAGGGGTATGCTTCCCAAGTGAGCGCTAGAAAGAAATTAGGAAAAAAAAAAGAAGTTAGCATGAAGTCACATGCACGTTGTGGGCATTGACAAAGTATAAATTATGTGAGACGTTAGGAACAGTGGTGTGGAATTGTCTATTTTATGGTTTTTCTCTTGTTACAGTCATCTGTACGTTTCAAAAAAGTGCCGCGAGAGAACTGCTGGGCCGATGGGATTGGAACATTGCAGCGATGTAGATCGCATCCCCAAAGAACATCATAATGAAGTTTTTTTGTCATCGAACAGGAAATTAGGAATAAGTGTTGAAAAATATGGACGCTTGCTGAGTATCAGGTGCACTGACTCAAACCGATGCGGTTTCAGGGTGCAGCTCAGACACACGTGAACAAAGAGAGGAGAGTGCAATTTTTTTTTTTTTTTAGCTTGAAAGAAAGGAATCGCGCGGCCTAATTTAGGGGAATTAAGACCGAGCCTGCTTTGCTACCTCACACTGGGGGTGCGAAACCAAGGAAGAAAGAAAAATTTTGAAAAATGAATAAAGAAAGGAAATAGGATAGAAAACTCGGCCTTGGTATAGGTTGATGCCTAATTACAACAGCGCACTGAAAGCGAAAATGAAGGAAGGCGCAGAGGCAGCACAAGCGCTTGCTATAACATGGAAAACTTATAGGCGAGATCGTCTACAGGTTCACTGCAAATGCGTCTTCAAGGCAACGAAATACAATTACAAGATACTTGGTTAGACCAGTTAAAACGAAATAACTACACAACAGAAAAGGAAGGAAGCGTAGCACTTGATTATCACCGATTTGCTCACTCTAAAAGGAAATTACTTTTTCCTGGAGGGCTATTGAAGGCTAACTTACACAAGTTGGTACTGCTATCTGTATGCTATACATATTTCCTTCTGTGTGTTGTGTGTATTGCCTTGTTTACGCACTGAATTTTCCAGTTGCTAGTCAGAGCTTGTGTTCGGCCTACGCCTTCCTTCTCAGTGCGCTGTTGTTATTCGCACAACAGAAAGAAAGAAAGAAAGAAAGAAAGAAAGAAAGAAAGAAAGAAAGAAAGAAAGAAAGAAAGAAAGAAAGAAAGAAAGAAAAAAAGAAAGAAAGAAAGAAAGAAAGAAAGAAAGAAAAAAAGAAAGAAAGCGCTCGCACAGAACAAGATAAAGCGTTTGTAGTTCATCCAGTCGCAAGCAGTAGCCCTGACTGTGGCCAGTTTATACTGCGGTAAGCAAGATTTCCCTCAGAAGTATAGCGCAAGAGCCCCCTTTCGAATACTCCAGGGGCCACCCTACCCTCAAAGTATTTGTTTTGTAAACAAAACTTTTTTGTTTATTTCATTTTATTGCAAGTCGTGCAGTCAGTCTTAGCTGTGTGAGCTGGACCGTGGTTGTGCAGGATCACCTCTCGGGCACGGTCAAGCGGAGTCAGGCGAGTGTTTACGGGCTGGGTTAGGCTCGTGTCTCCCGGTCCACGCACAGTAGTGCAGAAAACCCGGCTATCTAATTCTGCGCAAGGAAATGCACGTTTGTTCACTAAAACGCCATACACGCGAGTTCAAGAAGTTGCACATTTGACAACGACTGAGCCCCCTCTGGCAACGGAAGGAGGGGCGCGAACATCCCAGCAAATATGAAATAAAAAGCAAAGAAACCAAGTAATCATTTGACCGTTGTTTCTGCGCAGTATCTAAGGAACAAACACGAACATCACGCTTTCCTCACAATGGAAACGTGAGGGAGGAGAATAGACCACTCTGTACGCCATGCAGACCCGGGAAGAAACATTCTGCGAACACAGCCACAACAACACCACCCTTCGACACGCTGCAGCATATATGCATGCCGCTGTCGCCGTTTACTTCATCGAAGCGTCAGCGCTCTGTCCAATTCCCTAAATGGAGCCGGCTATTCCCCAAGCTTCTCGGCACAATCCAGCGCGTCCGGCTTTGCCTTCGACTATGTGGAGCAAGCCTCAAGGCCCACTTCCTTCATTTTTTTCTTTTCTTCTTTCTTTTGGCGCTTGTTGTGCTTTCACTACGTAAATGACCGGCCTCGTTCATGCGTGATAAGCAATAAAAAGAGAAAACTAAACGATCGATCGCTTCTGTCTCTTAAATCAATTCGTGCGAATGCCAAGTTCTTCTAATGTTCCACAGGTCTTATACTTTCCAGACAGCAGCAAAAACAGCAACAAACAAGTGAGCTAAAAAAAAGGACGAAGAAAGAAAAAAAGGGAGAAAGAAGCAAACAGAGGGACAGACAGACAGAAACAAAAAGACGGAAGGTATGAAAAGTATCTACTTCAAGATTATAAACAACCGACGCTCTGATCGAAGCGAAACAAGCAGTTTTACGAATGGTGGATGCTCGGACCGGTTGTTGGACATGACGACATATAAGTGAGCAGCGCTAAGACAGGATTCTGCAGTCGTTGAAAGCATAGTAAGAACGCAAAAATCGCCTGTGTCCCGCGGCGTTGTTTACTCATAGGTAGCACCCCTGGCAACTCCCAGCCAGCCCCAACGCTTTTCTTGCGTAAGAGATTTCTAGGCGTGGGGAAGGATACGAATTTTATTACCGCTGTACTAAATGACGCACATAATTTAAAAAGTCGACATTCGGCGTTGGTGGCTCACTTCGATTGCCATGAGAGAGATTGCCTTGCTAGTCAGCCTGACACATTTAGTCCACAACCGAGCCTTTTGCACGGTATACTTGTGTATGGATCATATATTTCAATGCAGGGGTCTGTAAAGGTTTATAACCGATATCCTAAGTGTCATCTTTCTTTAACATCTCGAGTGGCCTAGTTATATGAGCACGGCAGTTGGGAAGAACGTAACTGCCAGAACGCGCTGCAAATATTTACTTTAGGAAGAGACGCGTTTTTCTGTATTTGAGCACTTTTTTCCAGATGATTAACGTTGACGGCAAAAAATTGTATTTCACTGTTGTCTTTTCAGCAGTCCATTACCACAAATCAGTTATAATAGCCAGGGAACGACATGCTACTAGCGATACGACTTCGTACATGTGATTTCTGTCGCGGAAGGAAGGCGGTCAAGCTACGAAGAAATCCCCGTAGATGAGCTCTCCGATCACTTTCTGAGAAATTGTCGTAGAGGAAACGCTGGTAATGCAGCCGCTACACAGTGACCAGCGTACAGATCAGCATGCAGTATCCCGACAGAACGTTGCGACGAAGCCTGAATCGTAAAAGGTGTGACCAGCACGCTTACCGAGTATTCTGTGCTCCAGCTGATTGTTCACAAAAACACGTGCCGAAATCGCTCTGTTTTATTTGTTTACCCACTCTGTTTTATTTGTTTTAAATGCGTAAGCACTTCTATGCCTAACTAACGAGGAAACCTGTCCGTCCGTTCGTCAGGTAAGACTAATCGCCATAAAGAAATGAATGTATAAAACCAAATAAACTCGAAAGGAAAGACGTTGGCGGTGAGTCTTCAACCTAAGACCCCATGCTCAGAAGCCAAGTGTGTTACCCATCGGGCTAAACATCCACGCTTGCAGAAGGTGAATATATCTGAACCATATGAATGTGTTGTACTGGCGATACAAAACACATGTAAAAGGAGAACAGTTTCTATGAAGGCGCTGCCAAAAATAAATGTTGATAATGAAATAAAAGCCATCTCTACGACCGCATGTAGAGTCGACTTGGGCCATTGCTGACAACGAGAAAATTCAGATTGATGATGTCAAACACGCCACATCCCCGGTACATTTTGGTGGTCGCGGGATGTGCCTTCCCTTTGGGCCGTCCCTTCACCGACCGAAATGCCACCAATCTCTGAGGGCTTATGCGCTTCACGTCGTGCAACACAGACAGATAAGCAGTCAATGAGATGATAAGAGTGATAACGTGTTATATAATGGCTGATAATGGTTCGGCGAGAATAAATAGGGTGCCAAAGAGCGATAAAGGATTGTAATGGTGGGAGCAATTGTGATAAGTTATACGTATTCATAAGGGTTGAATAAGTCTGACAAGGACCGACAAGAGTTGATAAGGGCTGCATCATGTCCGATAAGGTTTATTAGGAAGGATAAGGGTCGATAAGGATCGGATATAGTCCCATAAGGTTGATAACGATCGGTAAGGGTTGATATGGTTTATACCGGTCGAATCAAGTTTTATAACATTGAAAATGGCACCAGGCTGTGTGGAGACGAGCAAGTGGCACAAAGCTTATGCATTCTTAGCCAACACCCACAGGTGTTTCAGCATGAATTTTTCTATAATGACAGGAAACAAAGCACGTGAAAAATGCATGCTAACAAAGAATCCCCTGAAAAGAAAGTCGTACCATGTGGTTCTAGTTCGCGTACGTTTGGGGAATTGTAACAAAATGTAAAGAAAAAGCAACAAAAATATTTTCTATGAAGTCCTTGAAATGGCTGAATTACTATTCTCATTGTGGAATTCAAGAAGTGAGACAGGAATGCCTACACAGCAAGGCCCCATAGCTTCGCTACACGTTCGAGTGAGGGTCTAAGAGCAAGCCTACGGTTGCCACCTGGCAGGTCACATCGGAGACGCGCTAGTGACACAACGGGAAAGCAGTGAGGACATTTATTTACTAAAGATGAAATACGTACGGAATTCAGCTTCGGAAATACGCGCCAAGAAAGTATAAAGATTCGGCCGCTTGTCAGATTTCCAAGGGCAAGCGATGTTCTCTCACTTACCTGCAAGGAAGAAAAAAACACACACAGACACGATCAGATGCACCCGAACGAGGCCAACGCCTTGTTTACGATGAATCACTGCACAGCTCACAAAAAAAATATCCACGAATTGATAACGTGGCAATATTCTTGCTGAAGCACCGTGGAAAAGAAACGGCATGTTCTTCGCAGCAGCGTACGCATTACTATACGTTGCGTTTTCCTCAAACTAAGTTATCCACTTGACTTTATCTTACGCTAAACTATATACGAACAAGGTCTTGACACACACACACGCACACGCACACACACAAAGAAAGATGTGTGGCGGGAGGGGGGGAATATAGGAAAGGCTTCACATGCTGTAGCAGTGCCGAATCTCAGAGTGCGTGCCTTTATTTGCCAAGTCTGAAGAAACGGAGCGAGAGAGGAAAACAGAAGGGAGCAAAACGTAAGTCCATAAACATAAACTCGGCGAATGCCACGACACGAGCCAAAGCAGAAATCAGACGGAGCTGCAGCTAGGCCTTTCAAAGCGATCCGGAAAGCGCACGGAACCTCGAGAAAGCGCGCAAAGAAAATAAAAAAAAGGGAAAGCTTTCGTTCAAAAAGCAAAAAACGCTTGCCAGCCTGGCGGCGCATTTAAACTGTATTACGTGCCTTGAACGCGGGCAAATGAAAAAAGAAAGAAATTGGTTCGTGAGGAGGGGGCGCGCCTGGGGGCGATCGCGAGGGGACCGCGCCGGTCTCCGATTGTATTTGCTCCTTTCGGCGGCTCGCATCGTTCCTCGCACGCACGTCAGCCACGTGTTTACGGCTCTCTGGCTTCTCTCTCCGCCGCTGTAGAAAGCTCGCGCTCCGTTGGAAATGACGACAGGAAAGCAGCCAGTCGAGCGTACTTTCCAAGATTCAATTTTCCGGCAGCACATGCAAGAGCGGTTGAGATAACTTGCCTTTTTCCCCCCTTTGATGGTGTATTAGAACGTCAAAAATATGGTGCCACAGCGCGTCTGAAAGCACTTGCAAGCTTGGCATACTTCTTTACGAACATCAGTGCAAACTGTTCAAGTAAGTGTCACCCACAGCGACAGTCAGACGAGCTAACTTTGACTAGAAATCTGTGTCCTTGCTGGCTTCTCTGGCTTTGCTAATAACGGATAAGCCAGAGAAAATTGGTGTTCAATGTGGTTACCCCCTGTCACAAGTCACAACGTTTAACTTGGCCACGGTTTTATCATCTTTTACAATGAATAATGATTAATTTCACATCTTCCTTCACGTCCGTTACCGCACTTGTCACAGCGTTGTTACGGCGCCACGTGTAAACCATAATAACTATATAGATATGGGATCACAGCATGTATGAATTGGCTGTGATAGGAACAAAAATTAGGTGTGCTTACCGTTCTTTTTTTTTATCACTCATGTCATGGCCGAGTGAGACATTAGTCACCCTAACTTCTCGTTGCGCTAAATATAATCGTGTTAGGTGAACATCTAAGCCCACAAACCATTGTAGTTATCACGTACCTGTTTGGCAACACTGTTTCTTAGCATTAATAATAATAATAATAATAATAATAATAATAATAATAATAATAATAATAATAATAATAATAATAATGAAAGTTCACATCTATACTTAAACATGGCTTCTGTCAAAAGCCTTCTATCTCCGAAGACCTAACACAGACACTCACGTTGCCTACCCACACCTCTAGACGCAGCAAATCGGATGTTCTTCTTCTCCACAAATTAGTACATGGAAATATCTGGTGCTCGCACTTGCTTTCTAATGTGCACTTTTTTATTACGTAGAAAGGCACAAGGAAACAGCGCGCCTTTCAGCGTGAAGATTTTTGTGACCCTCTATGTAGAATGCAGGCGACATATAACGCCCATTCAGAGTGCCTTGATATCCTCATGCCTAAGTTAATATTTTTCCGAAAGGACTTTTAGAGGAATTTCAATGAGTGAAAAAAAAAATGAATCTCATATCTGTTGTGCATTCCGCCACTCTTTAATCCTCTTTTCTGTTTCTCCACTTTTGCTTGGTATTCTCTTCGTGTACTCATGTTATGCTCTCCTAAAATCTGTATCCGCGAAATTATTAATTTCCTTTTCTATATGTGGGCGGGCACTACTGTCCATATGCATTGTTTTGCCGAGTGCGCCAGCACCAAGACTCTCGAGATTGTTCCTTCCTGGACACATTAATAAACATATTTGATTGATTGATTGATTGATTGATTGATTGATTGATTGATTGATTGATTGATAACTGAATTGCATGGCCACAACGAACGACGACGCCTGTGCTATTTATAACCGTTTGTGAATTGAGCGACTCGGATATACTTCTTTTATTATTATTATTATTATTATTCTTTCTTACCTTCTTTGTTTTACGTTTACTACAAAAAATTATGGGAAGTCGTTTATCTAGTTACAGAATACTCCTGCGGCTTGGGCACGCTTATGGACCATCGCATTTCCCATGATTTTTTCCATCCGTCTCCTAAAGGCTAACCGTTTCTTTTTCTTCTCCTTCTTATCGCCACTATTATTATTATTATTATTATTATTATTATTATTATTATTATTATTATTATTATTAACCTATATAAACATCACACAGAGAAAGAAAAGTTACAGATGGTTTGGCTGCGCCAACTACGGAATATCGTGCGGCAACACATTTACTTGAATCAAAGTCGTCATTTTATTGCTTGGACTTGATTGATTACAAGGCGCCTTGCTGCGTGCTCACACAGTGTTCTCTCTATCCTGCTTTCCTCTTTCCGTTCCCGCTTTCCCTTACCCCCAGTGTAGGGTAGCAAATCGGACGCTCGTCTGGTTGACCTCCCTGCCTTTCCTCTCTTTGCTATCTCTCTCTCTCTCTCTTCGAGATCACACGAAGTTTCTTCAAGCGCAACTGTTATTAAAGGTTACAGTTAAGGTTTAAAGGTTACTGAAGGTTAAGGACAACCTGCAGGACGCAATATAGCCACGAATTACATACACAATCAGTATGTACGTTCGAAATTTTTACGAACTATCGGTGGAAAACGTTATCCGCCGAGACAGCCTCTTTCTTGCGTCTTCATTTCATAAAAACAATCAAAGAAGAAACTATTTGGTAGGCTGTTTTAGTAAGGGGGAAATTGAATCTCGCTGCGAACAAAATAAGCGAAGCAAAATTTGGGTTCTGCGCAAGCGAAGTATTCACTGATGACACCATACTGTGTTACGCAATAATAATAATAATAATAATAATAATAATAATAATAATAATAATAATAATAATAATAATAATAATAATAATAATAAAGAACAGTGAGAGAGAGAGATAAAATAAAAATAAAATAATAAAATGTGACGTGTCCAGAATTGATTAACCTCCCTATTTCTGGAATACAAATTTGTTAACAAGGCTATTCTCCTTTTAAAGCGACAGGAAAAAAAAAAGCAACGCAAACGACGGCTTTATCACGCACCGAACTCAAGTATCATTTCGCAAAATAATGATCGCATTTCTTACGCTCCTTCACACGTCCAAGAGCTTGCTGTTCGCCACGAAGCCGTCTTTTCCTGAGAGAACGACGCACTCGAGTTCTCGGATAATCTTATCACCGCAAGCCTTAGGCCCCTCGAAGCAACGAGCGAACCCCGCTCAAAGAAAGAAAAAGTCACGTGATATAACATTCGCATGCAGGAAGAGCATTGTAAGGGGAGCAAGTGCGAAAGTTAAATAACAGCGCATTGCGCTGGAAATGCAGGTAAGGACATCGACTTCGCGAGACAATCGACGGTCTGCCGTCTGGCACTTGCGACGATAAAGGCTTCCGAATAGAAGCCGGGAAACGAAAGAAGAAATCCGAACTTTCAGAGGTTCTTAGCCCCATCCTTTTTCCTTTTATTATGGGACGCTTTATCTCGTAGCTGCGCGATACCTGTACCTGAGCGCAGGCGGGCAATCGCACGAGCAATCCAAGTTCGAAGACTCGCGGCGCCCCCCCCCCCCCCCCCCCTTTACCGCGGCTCGGCGCCCGGGGCACCGGAGCTGTCCTTTCGAATTTCAAGCTTTGCCGTTCCGCCCCGAAAGTTCCTTATAGACTGTCGGGGTTCCTGTGCGGTGTGCGAGCTCCTTCGTTCCGGACGTGCGCCCGGTCTGCGCACGACGCCGGCCTTCCGGATGCCGGGGGGGGGGGGGGGGGGGCGTCGCTCCGTGCGCCTGTCCTTCCTTGAACGCTTTCGTTCCTCGACAATTCCGAGAATGTTGCACTGGTTGAAAGCGTAGTGCAGAAACCGCGCGTGCATGTTTCACTAGAGTTACTGAGTGCGCATTTGTATTCTCTTTCGTGACTAAATTTTGCGCGCGTACGATTAGATACACGAGGTACCAGCAATCATACATCGCGTTTTTAAAAAAGTGGCGGGCTATTCTACGCCATTCTCCGATAACTGAGCGCATGTTGATCACAGTCGAGAAGAGTAGCCGACAGTAATTTTTTGTTGATGTCAATAATTGAACTAATTTTCAATTACTGCTCTCGATGCCGTGCTGTCAATAAAATATTGCAAGAAATTTAAAAAAACAACTTAAAGCTGGCATGTTTTCAGCCAGGTACTGCGTGCCCGTATATATTTCCTGCCGATAAAGAAAGCCCGCGAAAGCTTAAATATAACACGTGAACAAACGTCGACCCGCATGAAAAAGCAGGGCCCGGAATGAAAACAGGCAGTACGATAGAAAGGAAGAACCAGCGAGGTCTGTCTCGCTCTTTCTTATATATATACAAGAAAAACGAACAAAGAAAACAGCCAACAAAATGAAAGCCTTATTAAACGTTATAGAACGAAGAGAGATTACATCATCACAACATAAAAAAATGCGACGGCTGCTAAGCATTTCAAACGTAATGTTCCCAGCAGCTCGCTCACTTTTGAGAGAAACAAATTGCGTTACGCAGCGGATGCGAGGTGGTAGAAAAATCTGCGCAGCCGCAGACGACATTGCACTGCTCGCTTGCAGACGACGAATGGTGCTCAACCGAGTGAAAACACAAGGGGGAGAGAGAGCAGGAGGGGGGGGGGGAGGCAGGGGTACAGGCTTGCAAAACGATGAAACAGCAACAATCAGGCGATATTAAAACGGAGATGCAAATGGAAAAAGGCTGTAAAGCTACGGCGCGAAGGGAGACCGCGGTTTGCCATTCTCGGTCCAGTCGGCGCGTCTGGCAGTCGTATCTCGCCGACTGAGAAGAAAAATATGCGCAGCCCGTGTTCTCCTTTCTTTCATTTTGCGTTTTCACATTTGTCTTCCCAAACGAAAAGAAAGGAAGCGGCGACAGACGCCGAGGACACAGTTGCGTGATACTGCAAATATATTTTGTGCTTTAGAGAGTGCTGTGCAATGACTAACAAAGAAACATTGAATATTTATGAAGACAAACTGAGCATCAGTTATCCCTAGTTTGCATATCACTGGTGGCTACAACAAATACAATGGAAATGACAGGAAGAGAAAAAAAGGAATAATGAGCAAATAGATGTTGACAACGGGCAAGGTATTGACGAAGCGAGAAATTAGCTCAGCTGCAAAGTCCATTAAGGCGGGACCAAATTTCTTTGAATACTATTCAACGCAAGGTAGTTGAGGAGGTGGTGAGGCTAGTTCAGGCAGGGTTAGTTTGTCTGTCGCGCTTCCCAATTGTTTCGTCCTACAGTTAAATAAGTAAATAAGCAGGCAAACAAATATTCATTGGTTTATTTCTTTACTTATTTATTTATAATTTATTTATTTGTATTTCAACTTCGTTTGCAAGTAGTGTACGCTGCTTCGAGTAGACCAGCACATAAGCTAGAATCGAGCTATCTTCCACAGGCAACCTTTACAAAATTTTGAAAGTGTTCGCTGAAACACCGCGTACACATCAGCGCGGGAGGGGGGGGGGGGGGCGTGAATGGAGTCGCTTCAATGGTACGCATCTCCGTACAAAGCCCCTTCTACGCAAGGAACCCGGCGGCGCTTCGATAAAACGGCGTCACGCGGTCGATCGCCGCCGAGCATCGGTGCAGCCGGCTCGAAACGGCGTCGGCGGTGCTTCGCAGAATAGCAGCGTGCTCCATCAAGCGCGGGCGAAATCGACGGACAGCGACCATAAGCGCCGCGTTGTAATGCACACTGCACGAACTACACCGTACATCAAATTATGTCCTCATCGGTTCTTCACGTCCACTTCATCTTTCCCGGCTCGCTCCTCCGCCACTGCCGACCCTGCGTGAACGAGCAAACCAAGCAGCTTTGCTACCGCGGTGGACAGCAGCCGCTGCGGCGCAGTGGTAGTCGATTATTGCCCAACGCGCCATCCTCATTCTACATTAAACGGAGGTAATCATCGTTTCGCCAATGCGCGTGTCCACACTAAGCGGTTTTAATCGACGCTGTAGTCGATTTTAATTAAGGCGCCCTCAAGCTCATCGCATTCTCGTCGCTGCATTTTTTTCGTTTCTCATCCACATTTTTTTAAAGAGCTCACGCAGACGTCCGGTCTTTGATAGGCATTCAGCTGGCTTCGACAATAAGCGTCCGCTCCTTGCCGCTGTGCCTTAGCGCGAGCACTATATATGTACCGACCGGATAAGAGTGCCCTTTGCAGTGCTTGTGTGTATAGCTTGGTGGGGACGTCTTGCACAGTGCGCAAACGGCTGCCACTGAGCACAAGTGTTCTCCCCTTTTCCGCTCTTGTTCCGATACCTGCCGTTCGCCGGGCCCTCAGTGTAGGGTAGTAAACTGGATTCTTTTTTTCGTTCGAGCTAGCCAACCTGTCTTTTACCCTTATTTCACTTGTCCATCTTGCTCCATCAACGCGGCTAGCTAACAAACAGTTGACAGCAGCCATACGCGTGGTGCAGACGATCCTCGTATGCACAGAAATACCGCCGCCTTAGATCACTTTTTCAAGGCTCAAATTGCTCTGCGAGACGCCTGATTTTGCTACAGTTCTTCCTCTTCTCCTTCTTCTTAAACCACAGTTTAGTGCCGTTAAGATGAACGCGGTTAAGCCGAATTTTCGAATATAAGTAGCGGTGTGTGAAAATTTGGGTGATATTTAATAGGCCCAGCGCGAAAGAAATCCGCTTAACGCGAGCCGCTAATTTGGTTAATCCGAACTTCCACGGCTGCCACTGAAGCTTCCTACTCAGCTCAGCGAGAGGCACGGATCGGCCGACTTTAGGGAGGAGACTCCGCAAGCGACAAAAGAAAATCGAGTACCTATGTAAAAAAAAAATGAAAAGATTAAAGGCTACGTGAGCATATACTATGGCTTGAAAACCTGCAGGACTGACGCCAAAAACCATGAATCAGATCCTTGAAAGTTCTTTGCAGGGTGATAAATATGGCCAGGACACGGTCCAGCGGTGTTCCCACAACGAAGCTGATAATGTCCTGAATCTATTGTTGCGTATTCTTGTACAACATGAGTTCACGGTTTTTTAGGGACTTATAAAAAATTTTAGTTTTCAAACATGTTTGCGCAGTTACTGCAAGCAATCTCTAACGAAGCCTAAAAGTGCATCAAGCAATGTTTTGCGTCACGTAAAACCAATAAATGTTTGTTTTTTTTCTTTTTTATCTTTGCCATTTGCCTTTTAGTTCCAATGCCGTGGGCCAGCAATCTGCACCTGTCCTCCCGTCGTCGCTTGTGCGCCCCTCTGGACGCTGGCTTTTCCGTAGCGATTTGGACGAGGAGCATTACACTATTATGTCGTCTCATATGACTTGCTTTATCTAAGACTGTGCATATTCTGCTTCATTCATCGCTCTACATACGTGATTCTGAAAGACTTATTTACTTCCAGCAAACGGAGCGTAACCCAGCACGCTAGCTCACAACCACCGCAACAGAAAGTTATAGCTATTGTCGAACTTCTCATTAACCATGTGAAGCTGCACGCCGATAGCGTCTTTCACCTCAACTTTCACGTCTCCCTTTCGTCGCCAGTTTTAATCATATCGTTGCTCCATCCTCCTTTTGGGGTAAAATAAACGCCGATTTCAAGAGGTCAGAGTGACAGAGAAATCACTCAAGCGGGAATTTGTGCCGCCTGAGCGTCGCTCATCGACTGACAAGTTCCGGGAAGTTCCCTCATGCACCGCTAGCACTGGAGCCCTCGGAAGAGCACACACACACAGCTTGCCCCGTGAGCAGGTCAAGAGCGGCTGCCCGTGTGCATGCTTCCTCTACCTGTGTATCATCTCTTTCGCCACGGAATCTCTGCCAGTGGTTGCCAGGGCTGACGTAAACAGGAGGATAGATATTTTAATAAAGAGAAAGGAGGAGAGGTCTGCCGGAAGAGCGTGTCTCTGCAGCCTCCTGAGCGGGATCGGGGGAAAGGGCAGGGGAACAGGGAATGGAAAAGGGAGAAATCCTCACGTTCAAGAACGAACCACTTAAACGACATGTTAGAACCTACATGGCCTACGCAGCAAAGAAGCCCTGGAATTACGGACGAACCATGCAGAAAAGGCTGCCTGGCCCACGAATGCGACCGATACACCGCGGATCTCCAGAGGAAGCAGCGGCAGGAATCTGAGCCGAGCTTGGCGGCGGAGAAAAGCGCGTGCGCATGATAGCGGCGCAAGAAACAGGGAATCCTTGCATATCACCCCGAGCGATCAATAAGGGCTTGTACGCCAGGCGTGTATTGGATGGGAGGAGTTGGCGAGTTGCCAGCCGGGCCGGGAAATAATGGATTAGAGGAAGAGAGAAATAGCGACAGAATGTCTCGCCCTTTTCTTCTCTCCACTTTCTTCGCTCTTGCGTCCCTTCCAAATTCTCCTTTTGCCGTCGTGTCTGTCTATCTATATACTGTCTGTGTATCCGAGCGGTAATAGCTCTCTAGATGTCCGAGGCAGGCGGGTTTACGATCGCGCTGTTCTGGGCGTCCACTTTTATTTGATTGTTTTATTTACACCCTCTCTAGCATAGCTTAAGAAAATAACAGTGTTTGGTGTGGGCTCTTGTTTGATGGCGTTTTGCTTCCTTTACGGACAGTCGCGTACTGTGCGCCAGCCGTTTTTTTTTTCATTTTCTTTTTCGCCTCCTCTTTTCCTCGCGGGAACCACGAGCAAC
Source organism: Dermacentor albipictus (assembly GCF_038994185.2). Lineage (NCBI taxonomy): Eukaryota > Metazoa > Arthropoda > Arachnida > Ixodida > Ixodidae > Dermacentor > Dermacentor albipictus. Next base: position 319,019,157 of record NC_091821.1, on the reverse strand, counting down.
GACGCGGATGCACGTCGTCTCGCCAGGGTTGACGTGCTTACGTGACGCAGTCGCAGAGAGAGCATCGGAGAGTGAGTGCCCTCGGAGCGGCCCCCATCAATTGACCAACGTCCCTAACATGGAGACGCGGAACCACAAACAACGCATATTCACTTCTCCTCCTATAGAAGCCGTGCTCTGCGTCGAGGCGTGCACAGACCCGTTTTTGTGACACCTCTGAAAAAATGGCCGCAAGAGCGAGAGAGAGAGAGAGAGAGAGAGAGAGAGAGAGAGAGAGAGAGAGAGAGAGAGAGAACACTCACTGCCATCCCGAAAATTCGAGGCCATCGAGAGCTTACACAAGAGCATGCGCCTGCTATGCCTGTGAACCTTTTGCTCGTAAGCCATTAAGCCGACCATCTTCCTATCATTTTAAAAGAAATCTTCATTATTACCTGCTCCTCTCTAGTTCCGTGGGTCTGGTTAGACGTTCTACCAAAGGTTCTCGTGGGCAACGACTAACCGACCGATCACCGGTTTCGTAGCGACTCCAGAACGACCGCGCGAAAGACATGACGCTTGGCAACGGAGCCACCGAAGCCAGAAGCCTCTGAAGAGATACTTTTTCTGTCAGGATAGTTTCCTCATAGGAAGCAGCCATGAGGAAGGACAAGGATACGCGACTCCCGCTCGACGTTGTTTAATCTGAGTTGGTGGAGAACGCGAATACTGTACTAGGGAGAAACTACGGAAAACTGGTTGTTCCAAAATTTCTGCACATTATTGTTTCAAATACATCATGGCCCCTTATAAGGGGGTATTACACGAGGGTTTGCCACCAACAGTGTCCCCTTGTTACAAGCCGAAAGCCCTGTAGAAACTGCAAGGGACTAGACTATATAGCCCTCTGTTTGTAGGCCAACTGCGATGTTCTATTCACTCACGAGTTGGTCCTGATGGGAGTGAGCTACTTCTGAGCCACTCAGCGGTATTACAAGCTTCTGCCCTGCTTCTGTGCAGTGCGCTATAGCTTCTCCAGTTTCAGTTAGACAGCAGCGGAAAAAATCACCGTGCAATGAAACCAACATAGACGAATACAAAGTTTAACACCAAGAAAACAGCCTGCTGAACCCTCGCTGGCCGAAGGATCACTCCACATTAGTCGGCGAGACAAGGCGAGTCTTTCTCCATGCAACATTGGAGCAATTATACCGTTTACTCCTCAAAACTTGATAAGATAGAGAGTGCGATAATTTTTTTCCTTCCACAACATGAAGACGAGACTCGTGGAAGACGCTAGCCAACTAACAAACACCCATAGAGGGAAGAAAAAAAAGGAATACAAGCATTATTATCACTTCCAGCGCGCACCAAAATAGTGAGTTCTTTCTATTTAAATGGGTGTTCGAATGCAATAAACTTTTAGTCGTGAGTCAGCGCTCGCGTTTCGTCTATCTTCTTTGTCCATGCCTTTAGTGCGCGCTGCAAGTAATATTAATGCAGATGTACCGACTCGCCCAGCTAGCTATACCGTATTACAGAATAGAAGTAGGCGTAGAGGCGATCTGCCCGTTGGTTGCGAACCTTTGTCGCACACAAAATTCCACTCCGCTCATATCAATTGATCTTCCTTGTTTTTCCTTTGAAATCTTGAAATAATCATTTTCTTACTTTCAATGCTGACATACTTCACTGCGTTGTTCTTGCTGTTGCAAAAAACAGGAGTCATAGAGAGAGAAATAAACTTTATTGTGAGACCAGGCTTCTTGAGCCCAAAGGTGGGTGGCCTCCTCAGTCCAGGTAGCCATGGCTCGCTGCGGCCGCCCGAGCCCTGTACACCAACCGCAGCTGGCTGTCAGGGTCTTGCGTCACCAGCAGAGCCTCCCACTGGTCTTCCAATTCTTCTTTTGAATCTGCGTTTTTCTGCATTCATAAATGGTGGACCCGTTTGCTCACTTGCTTTAACGGAAGTCAACAAATGATGTGATGGATCTCGGAGTATGCATGCCTCGTCTTTGACAAAATCTTCAATAATTGTAGTTACCTACTACTAAGCAAGCAGGACAAAAAGCGTGCTTCGCTTTTCGATAGAATCTCGTGTTTTTATACCTAGTTCTCCCCGAGTTTCAGCATCATCTAATACGGTTGTCGGTGTCAATAGATGTTGTTAATGCAGCCTTTGTAATATAACGTCGAGATTCTATGTTGTTTTGTACACCCACGTTACTACTTACGCTCGTAATGACTGCCCATACAAACATAGTGACAATGGACAGCGCATAGTGGTGCGCTAGAAGTACTCGGGTTTTTACAAGCGCAAAAGTTTAATCGGAAGTTTCATGCCGATGAGCCCTTCGGCCCGCCTTTTGTGATTTCTTTGTCTCTTAGTTTTAACTGACGACATCGGCTGGCGCAGTTCTACGTGACGCAGAATTAGGAACACCACTGAAGAGAAAAAAAAAACGGTGTCATTGCAGCGCTGAAAACAAAAGTACGGTCGAGGAAGCCCGAGCATCGCATACCGTATAAAAGTAGAGGGAGATCAGGAAGTGGAGCTACGTTGTGCCCCTTCCACTTCACGTGCTCGGTTTTAGCGAGCGGCTTAAGCGAGGTAATGAATACCGCAGGCTTATCTATTAGGCAGGAAAAGACCGGCGCTCCGGAACCGGCGCTGGTTGTATGGGCGCCTCGCTCATCCCAAACAAAAAACAAAGATGCAGAAAGGGAAGCGATAGGGGTCACGCGGGTCGCCCCTATTAACGGCAGTTGGATCAATCGCAGCACGGTGTTTGCCCGCGTTGTGCCGCAAGATGCACGCACGCCAATGGGATGGCCGCGCCTGCGCATGCATGTCGGCCATATCCACCGCAACTGGGCCACGGCTGCATACGTTGTGTTTATTAGCCATAGAAGGGGAGATGGGGGTAAGAACAGAAAAAAGGAAATAGGTGCGCCTCGTCTTGAATCACTGGGGTCAGGGTGAGCAGGGTGTAAATTAGCCATCACGGTCGGGACACTGCATCGAGAGAGAGAGAGAGAGAAAGAGAGAGAGAAACCGTAAAGGCAAGGGTTTGATCGCAATCCCACGTTTACGGCCGTTGCGATGCCGTGGAGGCTGTGCGTTGGTCGTGGCAGTGAACGTTTCGTACAGGCGTACACTTATTTCGAATCACGTGAACAGTCGCAGCATTGTTTCCTTTCAAGAGAGTTTTGACACATGCGGAAGAAACGTACTGTTCACGTTCAAAAACAGTGTTGTTTGGTGCTTCTTAATTGTTTCTTCCTTGTTCCTGTCTGAATAAAAGAAAGATGACATAAGCAAATTTTCTCTCGTCATCTACAGAATCATCAAACGCGCTTGAGCACTTTCAAAACCACGAAAGAGAAATTTTATATTTACAGATGGCAGCTTTATGAGGGTTGTGAATCCGGTTAGGAATTCCATAGTTTAACTGCCAATGCAATATGCGGTTGCGATGCAGTGGTAAGCACCTACTTCAGAGCCGTATAGTTCCGAGGTTCAAACCCACGTAAATTTGTGAATTTTCTAATTGCTCGCGACAACAGGCGCCCTTGTACTCCGGAGCTGCCTCAATACTTTTGTTTATGCTCACTCTGTTCTTGAAAGCTTACACGAGAACAAAGCGAGCGTAAATAAAGTATTTTCTTTTTTAGTAAATAAATGAAGTCTAGTTTTTAAATAATTTTGTCTTAACAAGGCCTATTTGCATGACCCACTGCGTGAGGATCTGCAACCTTTCGAGCGTGATGTTACAAGGAACCATGACATTACACAGATATGCAAAAATCTGCAGCTCACGATTGCTAAGCGCACTGAAGTAGCAACGGTTCGATTGGCCGAGCAAGCAACCCTCCACCTCATCCTCTTCGCCGTCTGTACATAAAGATGTGCTTTACAGCCTTTCTGCTTTCTACAATGTGCTTTTAACGGGTCACATTAAACGTACCTTAAAGATATTTATTTATTTATTTATTTGTTTGTTTGTTTGTTTGTTTGTTTGTTTGTTTGTTTGTTTGTTTGTTTGTCTGTTTGCTTGCTTGCTTGCTTGCTTGCTTGTTTGTTTGTTTGTTTGTTCATTACGCTTGAAGAGTGAACGAATGCCGCGCCTCGTCGTCTTCTGCGATTGTAGTGAACCAGCTAAACCTAGTCATTGACTAGGCGCTGTTGAGTCTGCCTCACTTTCTGCATTTCTCACTTTTATTCCCTTAGTAAGAGTCCTTCCGCGTAAGATCTAGACATGCGTTCGCACTCCTGCCTTGAGCTTCAACACAAACCTTGGACCATTCAGAGGCCGGAGCGAGGGCGATCCGATGAAGAAAACAACAAAATGAAATATAAGCATGAATGGATTTGCGTAAAGCCCATTCCCGCTAAGGCGGCACTGTCTTTGCTGTTATTCTGGCCTCAAAGTTTTGAGGCCACAACGACAGCAACAACAGTGCAGTATATCCGCCGAAAAGCAAAGTCACATGGTTTCCTCATCGTGTATAGAAGATTCGTAAGCAGCGTACACATTTCCACACGGAGCGCAGTGTGGTGAATGAACAGCGAAATGCTGTTAGGTCCTGCGCGTCGTCCGAGTCCGCAGGTATCAGTGTGCAGAGTACGCCGGAAGCGGCTACACACAGCGAGGCTTTGCCGCCAACATGTAAGCTACCACGAAGGGAACAGAGATGAGTCGACGACAGCGGATTCCGCCCATGGAAAGAGAAACGACAAAGAATTACTTGTGATATTCGGGAAAAAACAGGTGCTCATCGGCTACTGTTTCGCTGTAGCAGTATTGACATCGGTGGTAACGTCTGGGTGGCGTTTCTCATACTGCCTAGACCAAGTAACGTTTTTGTGCCCTGTCATCCAATACTGCAGAAATGAAGTTGCCTGTCAAAATACTGACGTGAACCAAAGGCAAATCAATATCAATGCAGAATTTCTTAAAGTAAGAAGTCAATGGGAAACAAATATTTACAGAACAATTATTCCTACAGAATACCATTTTTTTAACAAAAGGAGCCGACCACGATAACTACGAACCGCTTCCAAAAGAAAGAAGGCCATTCACAGCCGGAGAAGCAGCTGCCGCTCTACAAGAGGTCGACATTTCGGCTCGAACGAGGAGGATGTCCTGCGATGTAGCTAACTGAATGGAACAAGCATAACTAATTCGGGCGCGTGTACAGTAGCTGAGCTGAGCTTCCCTCCAGCTTCAGAAGTGCTCACATTTACAAAATGCAGTGAATGTTGCAGAAGTATACTTCAGTATACGTCAACTACATACTACCTGTCGCAAAGGTTTCCAGGTTGAAGACCAAGCAATTAACTCGTATGTCTTGACATGTGATGCTGCTGTTGCTGGCGCTGAGCTGATTTGGGAATAAAGAAATATGCATGCGTCGCTGTGCAGGCACAAATCAAGCCATATTCGTAGAGCACAACGCCGTCGCATATTAATATGTTCGAGCTGGCAGAGAGCACTTTCGCCTGGAAACACTTACGTGAGAAAGTGCGTATGGTACGCTGTGGAATGTGCCATAGCGAACTTCAAGACTATAATGTGGCTGCACTCTATATTTACACAAGCATTATTAAGGGGGAAAAGTTATTCTACGAGAACGAAGCGAATAGAGTTGCAACAGCTTCGCACTACAGAGCACGTCTCCTCGCCATTCTGTAAACAGAAATCACCCTGTTATACAAAATCATTGGCTTTAATGGCTTTATTTAAAGAGGCGGGGGGGATTCTCGTTGGCATGTCAGCTTAATCATTGTTTTCTGAGCACTTTAAGGAATAAATTTAAGGCTCCTTCTCAACTGAAAGAACCAGTTTCCTTATGCGAAGAACAGTATCACGCTATTCGCCTGCAGTCGCCCCGTTTCATACAGAAAAAAAAAAGAGTTATTTTTGCTTCTACTGATGCACGGATACAGATACTGCCTCAATGGCTACTGGAAACAGCGACCTCGCATAAATCAGATCATTATTCATATAACACTATTTCCAGCGTTCATTGTGTGAACGCCATTCTATCGAACCATCATTGCAAGCGACAAGAAACATGACATGCATAATATGCTGCTGGTTCGGATGAGCGTTCGAGTGATTACAACGCAGATAAAGCGTCGCCCAAACAACTACAATAATGGTAAAGCCTGAGTTTAGCCAAGATATGGTCTTTCTGCCGCAGCCAGCTCAGTTCCCAGCCCTCAAAGAAAGTTGTGCGATCAGCGCACTACTTTAAAAAATGCGCTGATGTCTTCAATTCGT